>NW_027193963.1:0-115000 GCF_032444005.1 Ranitomeya imitator | reverse complement strand
CCTGACACTTCTATATTGATCAGTCCTCCTGACACTTCTATATTGATCAGTCCTCCTGACACTTCTATATTGATCAGTCCTCCTGACACTTCTGTATTGATCATTCCTCCTGACACTTCTATATTGATCAGTCCTCCTGATATCTCTATATTGATCAGTCCTCCTGACACTTCTATATTGATCAGTCCTCCTGACACTTCTATATTGATCAGTCGTCCTGACACTTCTGTATTGATCAGTCCTCCTGACACTTCTATATTGATCAGTCCTCCTGACACCTCTAAATTGATCAGTCCTCCTGACATTCTATATTGATCAGTCTTCCTGACATTCTATATTGATCAGTCCTCCTGACACTTCTATATTGATCATTCCTCCTGACACTTCTGTATTGATCATTCCTCTTGACACTTCTATATTGATCAGTCCTCCTGACACTTCTATATTGATTAGTCCTCCTAACACCTCTATATTGATCAGTCCTCCTAACACCTCTATATTGATCAGTCCTCCTGACACTTCTATATTGATCAGTCCTCCTGACACTTCAATATTGATCAGTCCTCCTGACACTTCTATATTGATCAGTCCTCCTGACACTTCTATATTGATCAGTCCTCCTGACACTTCTATATTGATCAGTCCTCCTGACACCTCTATATTGATCAGTCCTCCTGACACTTCTATATTGATCAGTCCTCCTGACACTTCTATATTGATCAGTCCTCCTGACTCTTCTATATTGATCAGTCCTCCTGACACTTCTATATTGATCAGTCCTCCTGACACTTCTATATTGATCAGTCCTCCTGACACTTCTATATTGATCAGTCCTCCTGACACTTCTATATTGATCAGTCCTCCTGATACCTCTATATTGATCAGTCCTCCTGACACCTCTATATTGATCAGTCCTCCTGATACCTCTATATTGATCAGTCCTCCTGATACCTCTATATTGATCAGTCCTCCTGACACTTCTATATTGATCAGTCCTCCTGACACTTCTATATTGATCAGTCCTCCTGACACTTCTATATTGATCAGTCCTCCTGACACTTCTATATTGATCATTCCTCCTGACACTTCTATATTGATCAGTCCTCCTGATACCTCTATATTGATCAGTCCTCCTGATACCTCTATATTGATCAGTCCTCCTGACACTTCTATATTGATCAGTCCTCCTGACACTTCTATATTGATCAGTCCTCCTGACACCTCTATATTGATCAGTCCTCCTGACACTTCTATATTGATCAGTCCTCCTGACACTTCTATATTGATCAGTCCTCCTGACACTTCTATATTGATCAGTCCTCCTGACACTTCTATATTGATCAGTCCTTCTGACACTTCTTTATTGATCAGTCCTCCTGACACCTCTATATTGATCATTCCTCCTGACACTTCTGTATTGATCTGTCCTCCTGACACCTCTATATTGATCAGTCCTCCTGACACCTCTATATTGATCAGTCCTCCTGACACTTCTATATTGATCAGTCCTCCTGACACTTCTATATTGATCAGTCCTCCTGACACTTCTATATTGATCAGTCCTCCTGATACCTCTATATTGATCAGTCCTCCTGATATCTCTATATTGATCAGTCCTCCTGATACCTTTATATTGATCAGTCCTCCTGACACCTCTATATTGATCAGTCCTCCTGACACTTCTATATTGATCAGTCCTCCTGACACAGCCTCGACCAATCAGCAACGGGCACAGCGACGATGATGTCATAAAGGACGTAGACATCTCACGTTTCTGATTCAGCGACGGGCACAGTATCGACGTAGATGTCATAATGGTTACCATGGCGACGATGATGTCATAAAGGTTGCCTCGACCAATCAGCGACGGGCACAGTCTGCCGCGAATTCTGGAATTATCATTGTCCATATACTACGGGGACATGCATATTCTAGAATACCCGATGCGTTAGAATCGGGCCACAATCTAGTCTATATATATAATTGCCTAAGGGATTTTCCGTCTGTCTGTCTGTCTGTCCAGGAAATCCCAGGTCTCTGATAATGCCATGGATGAGGCCAGTATGCTGAGTCGCTGCTCCTATACATATATATATATATATATATATATATATATATATATATATATACAGTATATAATGCCATGGATGAGGCCAGTATGCTGAGTCACTGCTCCTATACATATATATATACAGTATATAATGCCATGGATGAGGCCAGTATGCTGAGTCACTGCTCCTATACACATATACAGGTCCTTCTCAAAAAATTAGCATATAGTGTTAAATTTCATTATTTACCATAATGTAATGATTACAATTAAACTTTCATATATTATAGATACATTATCCACCAACTGAAATTTGTCAGGTCTTTTATTGTTTTAATACTGATGATTTTGGCATACAACTCCTGATAACCCAAAAAACCTGTCTCAATAAATTAGCATATTTCACCCATCCAATCAAATAAAAGTGTTTTTCAATAACAAACAAAAAAACCATCAAATAATAATGTTCAGTTATGCACTCAATACTTGGTCGGGAATCCTTTGGCAGAAATGACTGCTTCAATGCGGCGTGGCATGGAGGCAATCAGCCTGTGACACTGCTGAGATGTTATGGAGGCCCAGGATGCTTCAATAGCGGCCTTAAGCTCATCCAGAGTGTTGGGTCTTGCGTCTCTCAACTTTCTCTTCACAATATCCCACAGATTCTCTATGGGGTTCAGGTCAGGAGAGTTGGCAGGCCAATTGAGCACAGTAATACCATGGTCAGTAAACCATTTACCAGTGGTTTTGGCACTGTGAGCAGGTGCCAGGTCGTGCTGAAAAATGAAATCTTCATCACCATAAAGCATTTCAGCCGATGGAAGCATGAAGTGCTCCAAAATCTCCTGATAACTAGCTGCATTGACCCTGCCCTTGATGAAACACAGTGGACCAACACCAGCAGCTGACATGGCACCCCACACCATCACTGACTGTGGGTACTTGACACTGGACTTCAGGCATTTTGGCATTTCCTTCTCCCCAGTCTTCCTCCAGACTCTGGCACCTTGATTTCCGAATGACATGCAAAATTTGCTTTCATCAGAAAAAAGTACTTGGGACCACTTAGTAACAGTCCAGTGCTGCTTCTCTGTAGCCCAGGCCAGGCGCCTCTGCCGCTGTTTATGGTTCAAAAGTGGCTTTACCTGGGGAATGCGGCACCTGTAGCCCATTTCCTGCACACGCCTGTGCACGGTGGCTCTGGATGTTTCCACACCAGACTCAGTCCACTGCTTCCTCAGGTTCCCCAAGGTCTGGAATCGGTCCTTCTCCACAATCTTCCTCAGGGTCCGGTCTCCTCTTCTCGTTGTACAGCGTTTTCTGCCACATTGTTTCCTTCCAACAGACTTACCATTGAGGTGCCTTGATACAGCACTCTGGGAACAGCCTATTTGTTGAGAAATTTCTTTCTGGGTCTTACCCTCTTGCTTGAGGGTGTCAATGATGGCCTTCTTGACATCTGTCAGGTCGCTAGTCTTACCCATGATGGGGGTTTTGAGTAATGAACCCGGCAGGGAGTTTATATAAGCCTCAGGTATCTTTTGCATGTGTTTAGAGTTAATTAGTTGATTCAGAAGATTAGGGTAATAGGTCGTTTAGAGAACCTTTTCTTGATATGCTAATTTATTGAGACAGGTTTTTTGGGTTATCAGGAGTTGTATGCCAAAATCATCAGTATTAAAACAATAAAAGACCTGACAAATTTCAGTTGGTGGATAATGAATCTATAATATATGAAAGTTTAATTGTAATCATTACATTATGGTAAATAATGAAATTTAACACTATATGCTAATTTTTTGAGAAGGACCTGTATATATATATATATATATATATATATATATATATATATATATATATACAGTATATAATGCCATGGATGAGGCCAGTATGCTGAGTCGCTGCTCCTATACATATATATATACAGTATATAATGCCATGGATGAGGCCAGTATGCTGAGTCGCTGCTCCTATACATATATATATATATACAGTATATAATGCCATGGATGAGGCCATTATGCTGAATCGCCGCTCCTATACATATATACAGTTAGGGCCAGAAATATTTGGACAGTGACACAAGTTTTGTTATTTTAGCTATTTACAAAAACATGTTCAGAAATACAATTATATATATAATATGGGCTGAAAGTGCACACTCCCAGCTGCAATATGATAGTTTCCACATCCAAATCGGAGAAAGGGTTTAGGAATCATAGCTTTGTAATGCATAGTGTCCTCTTTTTCAAGGGACCAAAAGTAATTGGACAATGGACTCTAAGGGCTGCAATTAACTCTGAAGGCGTCTCCCTCATTAACCTGTAATCAATGAAGTAGTTAAAAGGTCAGGGGTGGATTCCAGGTGTGTGGTTTTGCATTTGGAAGCTGTTGCTGTGAGCAGACAACATGCGGTCAAAGGAACTCTCAATTGAGGTGAAGCAGAACATCCTGAGGCTGAAAACAAAGAAAAAATCCATCAGAGAGATAGCAGACATGCTTGGAGTAGCAAAATCAACAGTTGGGTACATTCTGAGAAAAAAGGAATTGACTGGTGAGCTTGGGAACTCAAAAAGGCCTGGGCGTCCACGGATGACAACAGTGGTGGATGATCGCCGCATACTTAATTTGGAGAAGAAGAACCCGTTCACAACATCAACTGAAGTCCAGAACACTCTCAGTGAAGTAGGTGTATCTGTCTCTAAGTCAACAGTAAAGAGAAGACTCCATGACAGTAAATACAAAGGGTTCACATCTAGATGCAAACCATTCATCAATACCAAAAATAGACAGGCCAGAGTTAAATTTGCAGAAAAACACCTCAAGAAGCCAGCTCAGTTCTGGAAAAGTATTCTATGGACAGATGAGACAAAGATCAACCTGTACCAGAATGATGGGAAGAAAAAAGTTTGGAGAAGAAAGGGAACGGCACATGATCCAAGGCACACCACATCCTCTGTAAAACATGGTGGAGGCAACGTGATGGCATGGGCATGCATGGCTTTCAATGGCACTGGGTCACTTGTGTTTATTGATGACATAAGAGCAGACAAGAGTAGCCGGATGAATTCTGAAGTGTACCGGGATATACTTTCAGCCCAGATTCAGCCAAATGCTGCAAAGTTGATTGGACGGCGCTTCATAGTGCAGATGGACAATGACCCCAAGCATACAGCCAAAGCTACCCAGGAGTTCATGAGTGCCAAAAAGTGGAAGATTCTGCAATGGCCAAGTCAATCTCCAGATCTAAACCCAATTGAGCATGCATTTCACTTGCTCAAATCCAGACTTAAGACGGAAAGACCCACAAACAAGCAAGACCTGAAGGCTGCGGCTGTAAAGGCCTGGCAAAGCATTAAGAAGGAGGAAACCCAGCGTTTGGTGATGTCCATGGGTTCCAGACTTAAGGCAGTGATTGCCTCCAAAGGATTTGCAACAAAATATTGAAAATAAAAATATTTTGTTTGGGTTATGTTTATTTGTCCAATTACTTTTGACCTCCTAAAATGTGGAGTGTTTGTAAAGAAATGTGTACAATTCCTACATTTTCTATCAGATATTTTTGTTCAACCCTTCAAATTAAACGTTACAATCTGCACTTGAATTCTGTTGTAGAGGTTTCATTTCAAATCCAATGTGGTGGCATGCAGAGCCCAACTCGCGAAAATTGTGTCACTGTCCAAATATTTCTGGCCCTAACTGTATATACATACAGTATATAATGCCATGGATGAGGCCAGTATGCTGAGTCGCTGCTCCTATACATATATATATATATATATATATATATATATATATATACAGTATATAATGCCATGGATGAGGCCAGTATGCTGAGTCGCCGCTCCTATACATATATATATATATACATACAGTATATAATGCCATGGATGAGGCCAGTATGCTGAGTCGCTGCTCCTATACATATATATATATATACTAGATTGTGGCCCGATTCTAATGCATCGGGTATTCTAGAATATGCATGTCCCCGTAGTATATGGACAATGATGATTCCAGAATTCGCGGCAGACTGTGCCCGTTGCTGATTGGTCGAGGCTGTGTCAGGAGGACTGATCAATATAGAAGTGTCAGGAGGATTTATCAATATAGAGGTGTCAGGAGGACTGATCAATATAGAATGTCAGGAGGACTGATCAATATAAAGGTATCAGGAGGACTGATCAATATAGAAGTGTCAGGAGGACTGATCAATATAGAAGTGTCAGGAGGACTGATCAATATAGAATGTCAGGAGGACTGATCAATATAAAGGTATCAGGAGGACTGATCAATATAGAAGTGTCAGGAGGACTGATCAATATAGAAGTGTCAGGAGGACTGATCAATATAGAAGTGTCAGGAGGACTGATCAATATAGAGGTATCAGGAGGACTGATCAATATAGAAGTGTCAGGAGGACTGATCAATATAGAAGTGTCAGGAGGACTGATCAATATAGAAGTGTCAGGAGGACTGATCAATATAGAGGTGTCAGGAGGACTGATCAACATAGAAGTGTCAGGAGGACTGATCAATATAGAAGTGTCAGGAGGACTGATCAATATAGAGGTGTCAGGAGGACTGATCAACATAGAAGTGTCAGGAGGACTGATCAATATAGAAGTGTCAGGAGGACTGATCAATATAGAAGTGTCAGGAAGACTGATCAATATAGAAGTGTCAGGAGGACTGATCAACATAGAAGTGTCAGGAGGACTGATCAATACAGAAGTGTCAGGAGGACTGATCAATACAGAAGTGTCAGGAGGA
The DNA here is from genome assembly GCF_032444005.1 of Ranitomeya imitator. NCBI lineage: Eukaryota > Metazoa > Chordata > Amphibia > Anura > Dendrobatidae > Ranitomeya > Ranitomeya imitator. The sequence continues at coordinate 108,177 of NW_027193963.1, read as the reverse complement.
CTGATCAATATAGAAGTGTCAGGAGGACTGATCAACATAGAAGTGTCAGGAGGACTGATCAATATAGAGGTATCAGGAGGACTGATCAATACAGAAGTGTCAGGAGGACTGATCAATACAGAAGTGTCAGGAGGACTGATCAATATAGAAGTGTCAGGAGGACTGATCAACATAGAAGTGTCAGGAGGACTGATCAATATAGAGGTATCAGGAGGACTGATCAATACAGAAGTGTCAGGAGGACTGATCAATACAGAAGTGTCAGGAGGACTGATCAATACAGAAGTGTCAGGAGGACTGATCAATACAGAAGTGTCAGGAGGACTGATCAATCCTCGACCAATCAGACGCGGGATTTCTACGTCCTTTATGACATCATCGTCGCTGTGCCCGTTGCCTGGATGTCTTCCTGGAGCAGAACAATATTGTATCATACAATTATTAGGTTCTGTAGAAGGACGTAGATCTGGGTATTTATTATGATGGAATATAGGCTGAACTGGATGGACAAATGTCTTTTTTCGGCCTTACTAACTATGTTACTATGTTACTATGTTACTATGTTTTATTGGTCCGTATAGGATTTCTGAGGTTTTCAATCCTGTGTCTTTTCGTCTGACCCTCCCAGACTCATTTTCCATACATAATGTATTCCATAGGTCGTTGTTGCGGAGATACGTGGCACCTATGGTTCCATCTGTTGATCCTCCTGCCCCGGTTTTGGTGGAGGGGGAATTGGAGTATATTGTGGAGAAGATTTTGGATTCTCGTGTTTCTAGACGGAAACTCCAGTATCTGGTTAAATGGAAGGGTTATGCTCAGGAAGATAATTCCTGGGTTTTTGCCTCTGATGTCCATGCTCCAGATCTTGTTCGTGCCTTTCATGTGGCTCATCCTGGTCGGCCTGGGGGCTCTGGTGAGGGTTCGGTGACCCCTCCTCAAGGGGGGGGTACTGTTGTGAATTTTGTGGCTGAATTCACTCCTGTGGTCACAAGTGGTACTGCAGCTTCTGAGCTTCCTCCCTCAGGTGTTCTGGTGAGCTCGTTGGCTGCTTTGTTATTTAACTCCGCCTGATTCTGTCTTCCTTGCTCCTTGTCAATGTTCCAGTGTTGGATCTGAGCTTCTGGATCTTTCCTGTGGCCTGCTGCTCTGCTTAGATAAGTGCTTCTTTGCTTTTGTTGCTACTTTTTCTGTCCAGCTTGTCAATTCGTTTTGCTGGAAGCTCTGAGACGCAAAGGGTGTACCGCCGTGCCGTTAGTTCGGCACGGTGGGTCTTTTTGCCCCCTTTGCGTGGTTTTTGCTTTAGGGTTTTTTGTAGACTGCAAAGTTCTCTTTGCTATCCTCGCTCTATCTAGAATATCGGGCCTCACTTTGCTGAATCTATTTCATCCCTACGTTTGTCTTTTCATCTTGCTAACAGTCATTATATGTGGGGGGCTGCCTTTTCCTTTGAGGTATTTCTCTGAGGCAAGTCAGGCTTGTTTTTCTATCTTCAGGCTAGTCAGCTCCTCAGGCTGTGCCGAGTTGCATAGGTAGTGTCAGGCGCAATCCACAGCTGCCTTTAGTTGTGTTTAGGATAGGTTCAGGTATTGCGGTCTACAGAGATTCCACGTCTCAGAGCTTGTTCTATTGTTTTTGGGTTTTGTCAGATCACTGTATGTGCTCTGATTTCTGGCACACTGTGTCACTGGATTGCCTTCATAACAGGGAGGAGGTCCATCGGTTCCCAACCCCGCTTTTGTCTTTTTTCTTTTTTCTTTTTGTTTTTGAGTCTTTTTTTCAGCCATATGTAATATATATAAAAAAAATTTTTTTCAAAGTTTTTATTACTTTCTCTATCTTTCCGGTTTTATATTTGCTCTGGTTGCTCATCATTACAACACTATATCTCATTTACTAATCTGACATCTACGTGAAGGGTTTTCTGGAAGAATGAGACACTATGAAAATCAATACTCCGCCGTTGGTATGATAAGAATGTGGACTGTGTAAATATGCACATTACCTTTATGAAAAGGACAGCATCCACAGGGAATGTGCTGATATGCACTATTGCGGATGTTTTGAACCCAGAGCTGGTCTGACTAACAAAGAGCTCATTGGGGTTATTTGAATCGCGTCTCTGATCATGTGATCAAGAGACGATTGTGACGTGTTTGGGTCAGGGTACGGCATGTAATCATCTAAGGGAAATGATGGGCGCACCCCCCTAAATGTCCGCCTACTCAGGCTTTACGGCACCATTAAGCACAGCAATATGTGCGGCGCTATTTGCGTCCCCGAGAGACCGGAAGTGACTTTCCGATAACCGGAAGCACGCGGCCCGGAGATACACATGGCGGTTACGTCACCCTGAGATGTGCAGCGCGCGGGCGATAGAAACCGGAAATGAGTTGCCGGTAGCCACGCACGCGCTGCATGGAGGAAGCATACGAACGCTATTTAAGACAGGTAAAGGTCATATGGACTAGCAACGCTCGTATATGTGAGAGAACATATGTCATCACTCCCCTGATGATTTGAAAAAAGAAACGCGTCGGGAGACATAGACCTCTGCCGGGATTAATGATAGTACGGCATGATCCGCATCGAAGTCCCGGAAAACTCTGAGGGGGGCACCGCTGAGAGCATTGGTCCCACAGGATGAGTATAAACTGAAACGCTGCTAAAATATTTATCCACGCATAGACACCTTTTGAACATATGCCTATGTGCACCAATTTTCTGAGGCATATATGTATTCTGGTGCTATTGGTGGGTTGAATCTAAGAGGTTGGGGTGCGGCCCGCCTTCTATTACTTGCTGAGCTTGCTCATCTGTTGTTGTAGCACCATATGGGTAACAATGCCTGTAACATATGAGTGATCTACAAACATTGTTCTATTTGGTTTTTATCTGTAATCTGTTGTGTGTTTTTTGTGGTCGTTCTCGGCTTTTTTAAAGCACTGGCACTTTTGTTTCACTTTTGGTTTTGTTCGTGAGTTTTATTAGTACTAAAGTAAAAGTTAAGTTTTAATATTTACCCTCTAACCCGCTGCTAGACTGGTAATTCAGTACTACAATGGACATAGAGGTCAGCGCACATACAGTGACCTGGCAATAACCCAAAAAACAAGAACGAGCTCTGAGACGTGGGAACTCTGTTGACCGCAATCCCTAATCCTCTCCAACCATACTAAAGGCAGCCGTGGATTGCGCCTAACGCTCCCTATGCAACTCGGCACGGCCTGAGAAACTAGCTAGCCTGAAGATAGAAAATAAGCCTACCTTGCCTCAGAGAAATACCCCAAAGGAAAAGGCAGCCCCCACATATAATGACTGTGAGTTAAGATGAAAAGACAAACGTAGAGATGAAATAGATTTAGCAAAGTGAGGCCCAACTTTCTGAACAGAGCGAGGATAGGAAAGGAACTTTGCGGTCAACACAAAACCCTACAAAAACCACACAAAGGGGGCAAAAAGACCCTCCGTACCGAACTAACGGCACGGAGGTACACCCTCTGCGTCCCAGAGCTTCCAGCAAGCAGAAAAAAACAAATAGACAAGCTGGACAGAAAAAAACAGCAAACAAATAGCAAAGAGGAACTTAGCTATGCAGAGCAGCAGGCCACAGGAACGATCCAGGAGGAAACAGGTCCAATACTAGAACATTGACTGGAGGCCAGGATCAAAGCACTAGGTGGAGTTAAATAGAGCAGCACCTAACGACTTCACCACATCACCTGAGGAAGGAAACTCAGAAGCCGCAGTACCACTTTCCTCCACCAACGGAAGCTCACAGAGAGAACCAGCCGAAGTACCACTTGTGACCACAGGAGGGAGCTCTGCCACAGAATTCACAACAGTACCCCCCCTTGAGGAGGGGTCACCGAACCCTCACCAGAGCTCCCAGGACGACCAGGATGAGCCATATGAAAGGCACGAACAAGATCGGGAGCATGGACATCAGAGGCAAAGACCCAGGAATTATCTTCCTGAGCATAACCCTTCCACTTAACCAGATACTGGAGTTTCCGCCTTGAAACACGAGAATCCAAAATCTTCTCCACAATATACTCCAACTCCCCCTCCACCAAAACCGGGGCAGGAGGATCAACAGATGGAACCATAGGTGCCACGTATCTCCGCAACAATGACCTATGGAATACGTTATGTATGGAAAAAGAATCTGGAAGGGTCAGACGAAAAGACACAGGATTAAGAACCTCAGAAATCCTATACGGACCAATAAAACGAGGTTTAAACTTAGGAGAGGAAACCTTCATAGGAATATGACGAGAAGATAACCAAACCAAGTCCCCAACCCGAAGTCAGGGACCCACACAGTGTCTGCTTTTAACGAAACGTTGAGCCTTCTCCTGGGACAAAGTCAAATTGTCCACTACATGAGTCCAAATCTGCTGCAACCTGTCCACCACAGTATCCACACCAGGACAGTCCGAAGACTCAACCTGCCCTGAAGAGAAACGAGGATGGAACCCAGAGTTGCAGAAAAACGGTGAAACCAAGGTAGCCGAGCTGGCCCGATTATTAAGGGCGAACTCAGCCAAAGGCAAAAAGGACACCCAGTCATCCTGATCAGCAGAAACAAAGCATCTCAGATATGTTTCCAAGGTCTGATTGGTTCGTTCGGTCTGGCCATTAGTCTGAGGATGGAAAGCCAAGGAAAAAGACAAGTCAATGCCCATCCTACCACAAAAGGCTCGCCAAAACCTCGAAACAAACTGGGAACCTCTGTCAGAAACGATATTCTCTGGAATGCCATGTAAACGAACCACATGCTGGAAAAACAATGGCACCAAATCAGAGGAGGAAGGCAATTTAGACAAGGGTACCAAATGGACCATCTTAGAGAAGCGATCACAGACCACCCAAATGACTGACATCTTTTGAGAGACGGAAAGATCTGAAATAAAATCCATAGAGATATGTGTCCAAGGCCTCTTCGGGACCGGCAAGGGCAAAAGCAACCCACTGGCACGAGAACAGCAGGGCTTAGCCCGAACACAAATCCCACAGGACTGCACAAAAGTACGCACATCCCGCGACAGAGATGGCCACCAAAAGGATCTAGCCACTAACTCTCTGGTACCAAAGATTCCAGGATGACCAGCCAACACCGAACAATGAACCTCAGAGATAACTCTACTCGTCCATTTATCAGGGACAAACAGTTTCTCCGCTGGGCAACGATCAGGTTTATTAGCCTGAAATTTTTGCAGCACCCGCCGCAAATCAGGGGAGATGGCAGACACAATTACTCCCTCTTTGAGGATACCCGCCGGCTCAGATACACCCGGAGAGTCGGGCACAAAACTCCTAGACAGAGCATCCGCCTTCACATTTTTAGAGCCCGGAAGGTATGAAATCACAAAGTCAAAACGGGCAAAAAACAATGACCAACGAGCTTGTCTAGGATTCAACTGCTTGGCGGACTCGAGATAAGTCAAGTTCTTATGATCAGTCAAGACCACCACGAGATGATTAGCTCCTTCAAGCCAATGACGCCACTCCTCGAATGCCCACTTCATGGCCAGCAACTCTCGATTGCCCACATCATAATTTCGCTCAGCAGGCAAAAACTTCCTGGAAAAGAAGGCGCATGGTTTCATCACCGAGCAATCAGAACTTCTCTGCGACAAAACAGCCCCTGCTCCAATCTCAGAAGCATCAACCTCGACCTGGAACGGAAGCGAAACATCTGGTTGACACAACACAGGGGCAGAAGAAAAACGACGCTTCAACTCTTGAAAAGCTTCCACCGCAGCAGAAGACCAATTGACCAAATCAGCACCTTTCTTGGTCAAATCGGTCAATGGTTTAGCAATACTAGAAAAATTGCAGATGAAGCGACGATAAAAATTAGCAAAGCCCAGGAACTTTTGCAGACTTTTCAGAGATGTCGGCTGAGTCCAATTATGGATGGCTTGGACCTTAACAGGGTACATCTCGATAGTAGAAGGGGAAAAGATGAACCCCAAAAATGAAACCTTCTGAACACCAAAGAGACACTTTGATCCCTTCACAAACAAAGAATTAGCACGCATGACCTGAAACACCGTTCTGACCTGCTTCACATGAGACTCCCAATCATCCGAGAAGAGCAAAATGTCATCTAAGTACACAATCAGGAATTTATCCAGGTACTCTCGGAAGATGTCATGCATAAAGGACTGAAACACTGATGGAGCATTGGCAAGTCCGAATGGCATTACTAGATACTCAAAATGGCCCTCGGGCGTATTAAATGCAGTTTTCCACTCATCGCCTCGCTTAATACGCACAAGATTATACGCACCACGAAGATCTATCTTGGTGAACCAACTAGCCCCCTTAATCCGAGCAAACAAATCAGATAACAATGGCAAGGGGTACTGAAATTTAACCGTGATCTTATTTAGAAGGCGGTAATCTATACAAGGTCTCAGTGAACCATCCTTCTTGGCTACAAAAAAGAACCCTGCTCCTAATGGCGACGATGACGGGCGAATATGCCCCTTCTCCAAAGACTCCTTCACATAACTCCGCATAGCGGCGTGCTCAGGCACAGATAAATTAAACAGTCGACCTTTTGGGAATTTACTACCAGGAATCAAATCGATAGCACAATCACAATCCCTATGCGGAGGTAGGGTATCGGACTTGGGCTCATCAAATAAATCCCGGTAATCAGACAAGAACTCAGGAACCTCAGAAGGGGTGGATGACGAAATAGTCAGAAATGGGACATCACCATGTACCCCCTGACAACCCCAGCTGGACACAGACATGGATTTCCAATCTAATACTGGATTATGGACTTGTAGCCATGGCAACCCCAACACGACCACATCATGCAGATTATGCAACACCAGAAAGCGAATAACCTCCTGATGTGCAGGAGCCATGCACATGGTCAGCTGGGTCCAGTACTGAGGCTTATTCTTGGCCAAAGGCGTAGCATCAATTCCTCTCAATGGAATAGGACACTGCAAGGGCTCCAAGAAAAACCCACAACGCCTAGCATACTCCAAGTCCATCAAATTCAGAGCAGCGCCTGAGTCCACAAATGCCATGACAGAATACGATGACAAAGAGCAGATCAAGGTAACAGACAGAAGAAATTTTGACTGTACCGTACCAATGGTGGCAGACCTAGCGAACCGCTTAGTGCGCTTAGGACAATCAGAGATAGCATGAGTGGAATCACCACAGTAGAAACACAGCCCATTCAGACGTCTGTGTTCTTGCCGTTCAACTCTGGTCAAAGTCCTATCGCACTGCATAGGCTCAGGTTTAAGCTGAGGTAATACCGCCAAATGGTGCACAGATGTACGCTCGCGCAAGCGTCGACCGATCTGAATGGCCAAAGACGTAGACTCATTCAGACCAGCAGGCATAGGAAATCCCACCATGACATCCTTAAGGGCTTCAGAGAGACCTTTTCTGAAAATAGCTGCGAGCGCACCTTCATTCCACTGAGTGAGTACGGACCACTTTCTAAATTTCTGACAATATACCTCTATTTCATCCTGACCCTGACACAGAGCCAGCAAATTCTTCTCTGCCTGATCCACAGAATTAGGCTCATCGTACAGCAATCCGAGCGCCAGGAAAAATGCATCGATATTACTTAATGCAGGATCTCCTGACGCAAGAGAAAATGCCCAGTCCTGAGGGTCGCCACGCAAAAAAGAAATAACGATCCTAACTTGTTTAACTGGGTCACCAGAGGAGCAAGGTTTCAAAGCCAGAAATAGTTTACAATTATTTTTGAAACTCAGAAATTTAGTTCTATCTCCAAAAAACAAATCAGGAATAGGAATTCTTGGTTCTAACATAGAATTCTGAACCACAAAGTCTTGAATACTTTGTACTCTTGCCGTGAGCTGATCCACACATGAAGACAGACCTTTAATGTCCATTGCTACACCTGTGTCCTGAACCACCCAAATGTCTAGGGGAAAAAAAAGGCAAAACACAGTGCAAAGAAAAAAAAATGGTCTCAGAACTTCTTTTTTCCCTCTATTGGGAATCATTAGTACTTTTGGCCTCCAGTACTGTTATGAAAGGTAATTCAGTACTACAATGGACATAGAGGTCAGCGCACATACAGTGACCTGGCAATAACCCAACAAACAAGAACGAGCTCTGAGACGTGGGAACTCTGTTGACCGCAATCCCTAATCCTCTCCAACCACACTAAAGGCAGCCGTGGATTGCGCCTAACGCTCCCTATGCAACTCGGCACGGCCTGAGAAACTAGCTAGCCTGAAGATAGAAAATAAGCCTACCTTGCCTCAGAGAAATACCCCAAAGGAAAAGGCAGCCCCCACATATAATGACTGTGAGTTAAGATGAAAAGACAAACGTAGAGATGAAATAGATTTAGCAAAGTGAGGCCCAACTTTCTGAACAGAGCGAGAATAGGAAAGGTAACTTTGCGGTCAACACAAAACCCTACAAAAACCACGCAAAGGGGGCAAAAAGACCCTCCGTACCGAACTAACGGCACGGAGGTACACCCTCTGCGTCCCAGAGCTTCCAGCAAGCAGAAAAAAACAAATAGACAAGCTGGACAGAAAAAAACAGCAAACAAATAGCAAAGAGGAACTTAGCTATGCAGAGCAGCAGGCCACAGGAACGATCCAGGAGGAAACAGGTCCAATACTAGAACATTGACTGGAGGCCAGGATCAAAGCACTAGGTGGAGTTAAATAGAGCAGCACCTAACGACTTCACCACATCACCTGAGGAAGGAAACTCAGAAGCCGCAGTACCACTTTCCTCCACCAACGGAAGCTCACAGAGAGAACCAGCCGAAGTACCACTTGTGACCACAGGAGGGAGCTCTGCCACAGAATTCACAACACCTCACCTTCCTCACCGAGCACAACGTCCTCAGCAAGAGCCAAGCAGGGTTCATGCCGAACCACCGCACCACTGACCACATCTATACTCTGCACAGCCTCATTCAGAGACACGTCTACAATACAAAGAATGGGAAGATATATGCCTGCTTTGTGGACTTTAAAAAGGCCTTTGATTCAGTGTGGCACCCGGGCTTATTCCTGAAACTGCTGGAGAGTGGAATAGGAGGAAAGACCTACGATGTCATCAAAAGCTCCTACACCGAGAACCGCTGCAGCGTGAGTGTGAACGGCAAAAGAACGCTCTTCAACATCTACATCAACGAGCTGGCTACCGCCCTGAAATCCTCCTCAGCACCAGGTCTCACCCTCCACGACGCTCAGGTGAAATTCCTGCTGTATGCAGATGACCTGCTGCTGCTGTCACCAACCGAGAAAGGCCTCCAGGACAACCTGAAAATCCTAGAGAAATTCAGCTCCACCTGGGCTCTACCGGTCAACCTAAAGAAAACCAACACCATGGTGTTCCAGAGGAGAAAGAGAAGATCAGACCAACACCCATCATTTATCCTCAACAACTGCGACCTCACAGGAACAGACAAATATACCTACCTGGGCCTAGAGATTCACCGGTCAGGGAGCTTCAAACAAGCCATAGAGACCCTGAAAGACAAGGCCTGCAAAACCTTCTATGCCATCCGAAGGACACTCTACGATCTGAAGCCACCAGTGAGGGTCTGGCTAAAAATCTTCGACTCCATCATCGCCCCAATCCTCCTGTATGGCAGCGAAGTCTGGGGTCCTCACACCTACCCAGACTGGTCAAAATGGGATTCCAGTCCAACAGAAATATTCCACCTGGAATTCTGCAAGCACCTTCTCCAGGTCCATCGGAGCACCTCCAACAGTGCTTGTCGGGCCGAGCTGGGCAGATTCCCTCTACACCTAATAGTTCTAAAGAGGGCGCTGTCATTCCGGGCTCATCTGCATAGGAGCAATCCAAGCTCCCATCACCATAAAGCCCTGATACATGTAGGTGAAACAGAAAAACCAGAACCCTCGGAACAGCCCAGCCAAACCCAACCGGACCAGAACACCAATCACAACAACCTGACAAAAGCCGGAATTAGGAAGATGGCAGACGAAGGCCAGGAGAGGTATGTCAGTGACTGGAAGAATGATATCATCAGCTCACAGAAACTGAGCATGTACCGGAGCCTACAGAGAGACTACAGACTGGCGCCATATCTGGAGAAACTCCCGGACCCCAGAGACCGCCAGATCCTGAGCCGATATAGACTCAGCGCCCACAGTCTGGCCATCGAATGTGGCCGACACAGGCAGAGCTATAAGCCCAGGGAGGAAAGACTGTGCCAACACTGTGACCAGGAGGCCATAGAGGACGAAACCCACTTCCTGCTACACTGCTCCAAATACTCAGCAGTGAGGGACACTCACTTCAGGAGACTCTCACATCTCTTCCCAGACTTCATCACCATGAAGGAGGAAGAGAAAACATATATCCTGCTGGGAGAAGAAGAGAGAGCAGTGGAGATAGCAGCGCGGTATGTGAGCGAATGTCATAGACTGCGAGAAAGAACTATGATGCCATGGACTACAGCCCCCACAATGGATCTGCCCCCATTCACCTCCCCTATGCCATGAACTATACCCCCCACAATGGATCTGCCCCCATCCACCTCCCCTATGCCATGGACTATAGCCCCCACCCTGGATCTGCCCCCATCCACCTCTCCTATGCCATGGACTATAGCCCCCACCCTGGATCTGCCCCCATCCACCTCCCCTATACCATGGACTATAGCCCCCACCCTGGATCTGCCCCATCCACCTCCCCTATGCCATGGACTATAGCCCCCACCCTGGATCTGCCCCATCCACCTCCCCTATGCCATGGACTATAGCCCCCACCCTGGATCTGCCCCCATCCACCTCCCCTATACCATGGACTATAGCCCCCACAATGGATCTGCCCCCATCCACCTTCCCTACAGCTCCTACCCAACATCCCCACAGTCCCTATCCCTATTGCCTTTATACACTAGCTTTGGCAAAGCTGATGTGTATTTGGTCCTGCCAATAAAGCTTCTTTGAATCTTGAATCTATATATATTATTATTATTATTTATTTATATAGCACCATTGATTCCATGGTGCTGTACATGAGAAGGGGTTACATACAAGTTACAAATATCACATACAGTAAACAAACTAACAATGACGGACTGATACAGAGGGGCGAGGACCCTGCCCTTGCGGGCTTACATTCTACAGGATTATGGGGAAGGAGACAGTAGGTTGAGGGTTGCAGGAGCTCCGGTGTTGGTGAGGCAGTAGCTCCGGTGTTGGTGAGGCGGTAGCTCCGGTGTTGGTGAGGCGGTAGCTTCAATAGTGATGAGGCAGCAGCGGTGTCAGTGCAGGCTGTAGGCTTTCCTGAAGAGATGAGTTTTCAGGTTCCGTCTGAAGGATCCGACTGTAAGGTTTTAGACGATTTGCTATATCTGCTGTTATTTTTTGTAGAACCTAGTTTTTCCTGTCGGCCATTTTGCTTTCTGTTCTGCTGTATCTACTTTGCCCTTAACCTGCATGGAATTCTCAGTTTCAATGTTTCCGCCCTGTTCTCTGCCACTTGCCCTTTTAAGCAGCATCAGCTGTTTAATCAGTGCTTCAGAATCAAGTCTGCAGTTTACTTGACACCTTGCTCCTGGAAGACTTGGACTTATTATCCTACCACCTTCTACTTCAGATCCTTGGACATGTGTGGACTCAGGAATCTCTCAGCTTACCATCAACATTGGCAAGGGAAGTAGAGAGAGAACCTTTAACCTGTTTCTGTGACTAGATGGACTTAAGGTTTATTCCTGCCTGACTTGTATCCTGCTGCAACTGTGTTAACCCTTACTTGTATGAAGTAATACAAGTACTACTTAAACAAGCCTGTGTCTTCTGTGTTTCCTGGCACCCACGCACAAGACTCTATACAGACTGTATTATACATTTGACAAGATTCTGAAGCCAACGTTAGAGTCTGCTGTGGACTGTGAATGCCAGATATCCAGTTATACCTTCTGTGATGATAGTGGTTGTGACTTCTCACAACCATTTCAGGTGAGCACATTCTTTTTTTTTTTCCTCTCAGCCAGGTGTGTTACCACAGGTAAACACTATTGTGCGCCCTTGTTTCTTTTCCAGCATTTCTATCTTAAAGGATCTGGGAAGATATTAATTTATACATTCTGTGACGACAGTGGTTGTGACTTCTCACAACCAGTTCAGGTGAGCACATTCCCTTTTTTCAGCCAGGTGTGTTACCACAGGTAAACACTATTGTGCGCCCTTGTTTCTTTTCCAGCATTTCTATCTTAAAGGATCTGGGAAGATATTAATATATGCATTCTGTGACGACAGTGGTTGTGACTTCTCACAACCATTTCAGGTGAGCACATTCTTTTTTTTTTTCCTCTCAGCCAGGTGTGTTACCACAGGTAAACACTATTGTGCGCCCTTGTTTCTTTTCCAGCATTTCTATCTTAAAGGATCTGGGAAGATATTAATTTATACATTCTGTGATGATAGTGGTTGTGACTTCTCACAACCAGTTCAGGTGAGCGCATTCCCTTTTTTCAGCCAGGTGTGTTACCACAGGTGAACACTATTGTGCGCTCTTTCCTCTTTTCCAGCTTTTCTGCCGTAAAATATCTGGGAAGATGGAGGCTCGTGTAAAAGATTTATGTGGAGTTACTGATAAGATTCTTGCGGATATTCAGGCTTTAAAGACCAGCTTTTCAAGCCAGCAAGATCTTAATAATCACAACTTGCAAGTTTTCGGACAAAATACGCAGGAATTGCGAAACAGGATTGAGGCTCTGGAGGAACGAGTCCTGGCACCATCCACATCCCCGGGTTCTGGGTTTCCAAAGTTGCCACCTTTCCGTTTTGGCGGTGAACGGGAAAAATTTAGGGGATTTATTAATCAATGCAAACTGTTTTTCTCTGCTCATGCTTCACAATTTCTCTCCGAACGATCCAAGGTGCTAACCATAATCATGCTGCTCTCCAACAAAGCTCTGATGTGGGCAAACCCCCTGATTGAGACTGAGGATGAATGTCTAAATAATCTTGAAGCTTTCATTTCAGCTATGGGGCAGGTTTTTGATGACCCAAACCGAGGTGCAACAGCTGAAGCAGCCATGTTGGCTTTGCGCCAAGGTAAGCGCTCAGTAGCTGAATATGCCTTGGATTTCAGGAGATGGGCTCTTGATACCACTTGGGACAGTTCCGCGAAGAAATCAATTTTCCGTAAAGGGTTGTCTCCTATGATTAAAGACGAACTTGCTCGTGCCGACCCTCCCACCGCGTTGGGAGATTTTATTAACTACTGCATCCGTATTGATGCCCGTCTTACTGAACGCAGACAGGAGAGATGGTCTGAAATTAATCGTTCTAATCATTACCTGCCTTCCTCCCCAGCTAAGGAGTCTGTGAGCCGGACCACACGGGAACCAGAACCTGAACCAATGCAGGTGGACTCCTTACAGAGACGGGTGAGTGATGCCCGCAAGGAACATCGACTAAAAGAAAATCTATGTTTCTATTGTGGTAAGTCAGGGCACTTCATTACAAGCTGCCCCAACCGTTCTCGTAAGACTGCTGCAGCAGTCATACACTGTGAGTGCTGCGAAAGGGGATCTGTCAAATCCGAATCTCAAGTTCTAGGGAGATCTGCAGCTATAGATACTGACTTCTCGGACTTAAACTCCATTATTTCAGAGCCTGATGATTGTATAAATGCAGCAATTTTTCAAGTTTCCCCAACAGTATCCCAGTTGAGCTGTAAGAAGCATAACTCTCATTGCTCCCTCTCCATCAAACTCTGGGTTGACTCGGTATGGGTGTGTAGCTCTGCCATGATTGACTCAGGGGCAAGTGGCAATTTTATGGACATCTCTTTTGCCCAGAAACATGGGATACGTCCCGTGAAGAAAGCTACTCCTGTACAGATGGAGACTGTGGATGGTTCCCTGTTAAACTCTGGACCAGTGGATCAGGAGACGGAACCCTTGAAGGTGTTCATGGGTAAAGATCATCAAGAGAGATTGTCTTTTATGCTTATTGCTTCTCCCCATTTTCCCATCATTTTAGGGTTGCCATGGCTGCAGGCTCAGAACCCTACAATTAACTGGGAGACCAAGGAGTTGCACTTCCCGGAGAAACAGATAGGTCCAGAAGTTGCAGTTTGTGCTGTTCCTGAGGGATCCTCCACGCTTTCAGAGCTACCAGCTATGTACCATGAGTATGCCGACGTATGTGACAAGAGGAACGCTGATCAGCTTCCCCCTCATCGTCCATATGATTGTCCAATTGAACTATTGCCAGGAGCAGGTATACCCTTTGGTAAGATCTACCCTTTGGCAGGGCCCGAGCTAAAGGCTTTGAAGGACTATATTGATGAGAATTTAGCCAAAGGCTTCATACGCCACTCCTCATCTCCTGCAGGTGCACCCATCTTCTTTGTGAAGAAGAAAGATGGATCTCTTAGACCCTGCATAGATTACCGGGAGCTTAATAAGGTTACTATCAGAAACCGTTACCCACTGCCTTTGATCCCTGAGTTATTGGAGAGAGTACGGCATGCCAAGATTTTTTCTAAACTGGATCTCCGTGGGGCCTATAATTTGGTCCGTATTAGACCTGGGGATGAATGGAAGACCGCATTCAGATCACGTTATGGACATTTCGAATACTTAGTCATGCCGTTCGGTCTATGTAATGCCCCAGCAACTTTTCAACATTTAGTGAACGACATTTTCAGGGATCTTTTGGATACTTTTGTAGTGATTTATTTAGATGATATTTTGATTTTTTTCTAACTCTACAGAGGAACATCATGGACACGTGAAGATGGTCTTAGAACGCCTACGACAGAATCATCTTTATATCAAACTTGAAAAATGCGAATTCCATCAGACCGAGATTCAATTTTTGGGGTATGTAATGTCATCACGAGGAATTTGTATGGATGAGAGTAAAACCCAAGCCATCAAGAACTGGCCAGTTCCGAAGAATGTGAAGGAAGTACAGTGCTTCATCGGGTTTGCCAATTTCTACAGGCGTTTTATTAGGAACTTTTCTGAGGTAGTGTCACCTATCACGCAACTTACCCGTAAAAGATCTACCTTCACCTGGACTCCTCAAGCCCAAGAAGCATTTTCTCACCTGAAGAGTAAATTTACCACAGCACCTATCCTAGTGCATCCCAACCCTGAACTGGCCTTCATAGTAGAAGTGGATGCCTCTGACTGTGCCATCGGAGCTATACTCTCCCAGAGAACAGGTGAGAAGAATGTTTTGCATCCCTGTGCTTTTTTTTTCACAGCGGTTGTCTGCAGCAGAAAAGAACTACGACGTGGGCATTAGAGAATTGTTGGCCATCATTGCTGCCTTCAAGGAATGGAGACATCATCTTCAGGGAACTGCACAGCAGATAGTCGTCCTGACCGACCATCGCAATCTTGAATTTATCAGATCAGCTAAGTGCCTGACTCCTCGCCAGGCTCGTTGGAGTCTGTTCTTGAATCAATTCAATTTTGTAATCTCTTATAGGCCAGGGTCGTGCAATGGAAAAGCAGACGCACTCTCTAGGATCCATTCAACTGAGACCTCTCCACTCACTACTTCTAAGACTATTCTTCCCGATTCCAGGTTCCTGGGAGTGATTCACAATCAAGACCTACTTAATGACATCAAGGAGGCATACCATTCGGATTCCTTTCTGGCTCAACCTCCTAGGGATGTAAGTCTTGTTTATAAGAATGGTGTGTGGTTTCAAGGCCAACGTTTGTATATACCTGAAACGGGTCAGACTGAGAGTACTACAGCTCATCCACGACTCCAAGATAGCGGGACATAGAGGAGTCCTAAAGACTCAAGAATTCCTTTCTCGTTTCTTTTGGTGGCCCACTTATAGAAAAGATGTTCTAAATTATGTCTCTTCATGCGAAGTGTGTGCGAGATGCAAGACACCACGTTCTTCACCGACGGGTCTATTACAACCCCTACCCACCCCATCCCGTCCATGGGGATCCATTTCCATGGATTTCATTGTGGAGTTGCCAACCTCGCAAGGGAAAAACACCATTTTGGTGGTGGTGGATCGTTTGACAAAGGCAGCTCACTTTATTCCCTGTAGCGGCTTACCCACTGCTAAACAGACCGCAGATTTAATAATTCAAGAGGTGTTTCGTTTGCATGGACTACCGGATGAGGTCATTTCTGATCGAGGGGTGCAATTCACTTCAAGGTTTTGGCAGAACTTCTGTGCCGCATTGGATGTTAAAGTAAATCTTTCTTCTGCCTTTCATCCTCAGACAAATGGCCAGACAGAACGGACCAACCAGACCCTGGAGCAGTATCTCCGCTGCTTTATCTGCCACCTACAGGATGATTGGGTGGATTTACTTCCTTTGGCTGAATTTTCTTATAATAACGCTCAGAGTGCCTCCACTAAGCAGTCTCCTTTTTATGCTAATCTAGGTTATCATCCTAACATACTTCCTCGATTTCCTATAGATACGCCTCTGCCAGCTGTGACTGACAGAATCGCTTCCCTACAACGGAATGTCAATCTTCTAAAAGAGAATCTGGAATCCGCTCAGGAGAAATATAAAAGAGCAGCTGATAAATTTTGTAAACCCGCACCAGCCTTCAAGGTAGGAGACTTGGTCTGGCTGTCAACTAAGAACCTTAAGTTAAGGATTCCATCATCCAAATTGGGACATAAGTACATTGGTCCCTACAGGATCAATAAGATTGTAAGTGCCGTGGCTTGTCGTCTTCGTCTGCCCAGAACCATGAGAATTCACCTTGTTTTTCACGTTTCCCTACTAAAGGCAGCAGTACCTAATATGTTTCCTGGACGTTCTTCTCCTCATCCTGACCCAGTGCTGATTGATGGTCAGGAGGAATTTGTAGTGGAAAGGATTCTGGATTCTAGGTTGCATAGAAATCAGCTACAATACCTGATTAAGTGGCAAGGCTACTCAGTTGAAGACAACTCATGGGAACCGGTTGATAACATTAATGCTCCTCGCTTACTTCGCCAGTTCCATCAGAGGTACCCAGACAAGCCGGGTCTGGGGTCATCCGGAGGCTGTCCCTAAGAGGGGAGTAATGTAAGGTTTTAGACGATTTGCTATATCTGCAGTTATTTTTTTTAGAACCTAGTTTTTCCTGTCGGCCATTTTGCTTTCTGTTCTGCTGTATCTACTTTGCCCTTAACCTGCATGGAATTCTCAGTTTCAATGTTTCCGCCCTGTTCTCTGCCACTTGCCCTTTTAAGCAGCATCAGCTGTTTAATCAGTGCTTCAGAATCAAGTCTGCAGTTTACTTGACACCTTGCTCCTGGAAGACTTGGACTTATTATCCTACCACCTTCTACTTCAGATCCTTGGACATGTGTGGACTCAGGAATCTCTCAGCTTACCATCAACATTGGCAAGGGAAGTAGAGAGAGAACCTTTAACCTGTTTCTGTAACTAGATGGACTTAAGGTTTATTCCTGCCTGACTTGTATCCTGCCTGCAACTGTGTTAACCCTTACTTGTATGAAGTAATACAAGTACTACTTAAACAAGCCTGTGTCTTCTGTGTTTCCTGGCACCCACGCACAAGACTCTATACAGACTGTATTATACATTTGACACCGACTGTGGTTGATAGTCGGACGTGTTGGGGCAAAGAGTTCCAGAGGATGGGGGATATTTGGGAGAAGTCTTGGAGGCGATTGGATGAGAAGCGAATAAGTGTGGAGGAGAGAAGGAGGTCTTGGGAGGACCGGAGATCACGTGAGGGAAGATATCGAGAGATTAGTTCAGAGATATATGGAGGAGACAGGTTGTGGATGGCTTTGTAGGTCAGTATTAGCAATTTGAACTGGATACGCTGAGGGAATGGGAGCCAGTGAAGAGATTTGCAGAGGGGGGAAGCGGAGGAGTAGCGAGGAGAGAGATGGATTAGTCGGGCAGCAGAGTTAAGGATGGACTGGAGAGGTGCAAGGGTGTTAGCAGGGAGGCCACAGAAAAGGATGTTGCAGTAGTCAAGGCGGGAAATGATGAGGGCATGCACAAGCATTTTAGTAGATTGGGGGTTGAGGAAAGGACGGATCCTGGAGATATTTTTGAGCTGGAGGCGACAGGAGGTGGAAAGAGCTTGGATGTGTGGTTTGAAGGACAGGGCAGAGTCGAAGGTTACTCCGAGGCAGCGGACTTCGGGTACAGGGGAAAGCATGATGTCATTGACTGCGATAGATAGGTCAGGTAAGGAAGATTTGTGGGATGGAGGAAAGATGATGAGTTCAGATTTGTCCACATTGAGTTTGAGGAAGCGAGAGGAGAAGAAGGAGGATATGGCTGATAGGCACTCTGGGATTCTGGACAGCAGAGCGGTGACGTCTGGGCCAGAGAGGTAGATCTGAGTGTCATCAGCATAGAGGTGGTACTGGAATCCATGGGACTTTATGAGTTGTCCCAAGCCAAGTGTATAGATTGAGAAGAGTAGGGGTCCTAGAACAGAGCCTTGGGGGACTCCAACAGAGAGAGGGCGGGATGAGGAGGTAGTATGGGAGTGGGAGACGCTGAATGTGCGGTTGGAAAGGTACGAGGCGATCCAGGATAGGGCGAGGTCTTTGATGCCAAAGGAGGAGAACATCTGCAGTAGGAGGCAGTGCTCAACTGTGTCGAAAGCAGAGGACAGGTCTAGAAGGAGGAGTACAGAGTATTGTCCAGTAGCCTTGGCGGTAAGTAGGTCGTTAGTGATTTTGGTCAGGGCAGTCTCAGTTGAGTGATGGGGGCGGAAACCAGATTGTAGATTGTCGTACAAGTTAGATGAGAGGTGGGAGGAGAGTTCAGCATGGACGTGCTGCTCCAGGAGTTTGGAAGCAAATGGGAGCAGCGATATTGGGCGATAGCTGGACATAGCAGTTGGATCGAGGGTTGACTTTTTAAGGATAGGCGTGATTGTGGCATGTTTGAACGCAGAGAGGAAGGTGCCAGAAGTTAGTGATAGGTTGAAGAGGTGGGTTAGGGATGGGATAAGTGTGGTGGTGAGGTTGGGGAGGAGATGGGATGGGGTCGAGCGCACAGGTGGTGAGATGGGATTTGGAGAGGAGACAATTAAGTCCCCCTTCAGTGATGTTGGATAGGGAGGTTATGGGGTTTGGGCATTGGTCTGGTATACAAAGGGGTTGTGGTGGTTGAACAATAAAGACTTGCCTTGTCTGGTCGATCTTATTTTTAAAGTGTGTATATATACAGTATATAATGCCATGGATGAGGGCAGTATGCTGAGTCGCTGCTCCTATACATATATATATATATATATATACAGTATATAATGCCATGGATGAGGCCAGTATGCTGAGTCGCTGCTCCTATACATATATATATATATGTATACATATACACATGTATACATATACATATATATATATATATATATATATACATACAGTATACAGTATATAATGCCATGGATGAGGCCAGTATGCTGAGTCGCCGCTCCTATATATATATATATATATATATATATATATATATATATATATACAGTATATAATGCCATGGATGAGGCCAGTAAGCTGAGTCGCCGCTCCTATACATATATATATATATATATATATATATATATATATAGTATATAATGCCATGGATGAGGCCAGTATGCTGAGTCGCTGCTCCTATACATATCTATATATATATATATATACAGTATATAATGCCATGGATGAGGCCAGTATGCTGAGTCGCTGCTCCTATACATATATATACAGTGGGGCAAAAAAGTATTTAGTCAGTCAGCAATAGTGCAAGTTCCACCACTTAAAAAGATGAGAGGCGTCTGTAATTTACATCATAGGTAGACCTCAACTATGGGAGACAAACTGAGAAAAAAAAATCCAGAAAATCACATTGTCTGTTTTTTTTAGCAATTTATTTGCATATTATGGTGGAAAATAAGTATTTGGTCAGAAACAAACAATCAAGATTTCTGGCTCTCACAGACCTGTAACTTCTTCTTTAAGAGTCTCCTCTTTCCTCCACTCATTACCTGTAGTAATGGCACCTGTTTAAACTTGTTATCAGTATAAAAAGACACCTGTGCACACCCTCAAACAGTCTGACTCCAAACTCCACTATGGTGAAGACCAAAGAGCTGTCAAAGGACACCAGAAACAAAATTGTAGCCCTGCACCAGGCTGGGAAGACTGAATCTGCAATAGCCAACCAGCTTGAAGTGAAGAAATCAACAGTGGGAGCAATAATTAGAAAATGGAAGACATACAAGACCACTGATAATCTCCCTCGATCTGGGGCTCCACGCAAAATCCCACCCCGTGGGGTCAGAATGATCACAAGAACGGTGAGCAAAAATCCCAGAACCATGCGGGGGGACCTAGTGAATGAACTGCAGAGAGCTGGGACCAATGTAACAAGGCCTACCATAAGTAACACACTACGCCACCATGGACTCAGATCCTGCAGTGCCAGACGTGTCCCACTGCTTAAGCCAGTACATGTCCGGGCCCGTCTGAAGTTTGCTAGAGAGCATTTGGATGATCCAGAGGAGTTTTGGGAGAATGTCCTATGGTCTGATGAAACCAAACTGGAACTGTTTGGTAGAAACACAACTTGTCGTGTTTGGAGGAAAAAGAATACTGAGTTGCATCCATCAAACACCACACCTACTGTAAAGCATGGTGGTGGAAACATCATGCTTTGGGGCTGTTTCTCTGCAAAGGGGCCAGGACGACTGATCCGGGTACATGAAAGAATGAATGGGGCCATGTATCGTGAGATTATGAGTGCAAACCTCCTTCCATCAGCAAGGGCATTGAAGATGAAACGTGGCTGGGTCTTTCAACATGACAATGATCCAAAGCACACCGCCAGGGCAACGAAGGAGTGGCTTCGTAAGAAGCATTTCAAGGTCCTGGAGTGGCCTAGCCAGTCTCCAGATCTCAACCCTATAGAAAACCTTTGGAGGGAGTTGAAAGTCCGTGTTGCCAAGCAAAAAGCCAAAAACATCACTGCTCTAGAGGAGATCTGCATGGAGGAATGGGCCAACATACCAACAACAGTGTGTGGCAACCTTGTGAAGACTTACAGAAAACGTTTGACCTCTGTCATTGCCAACAAAGGATATATTACAAAGTATTGAGATGAAATTTTGTTTCTGACCAAATACTTATTTTCCACCATAATATGCAAATAAATTGTTAAAAAAACAGACAATGTGATTTTCTGGATTTTTTTTTCTCAGTTTGTCTCCCATAGTTGAGGTCTACCTATGATGTAAATTACAGACGCCTCTCATCTTTTTGAGTGGTGGAACTTGCACTATTGCTGACTGACTAAATACTTTTTTGCCCCACTGTATATATATATATATATATACACAGTATATAATGCCATGGATGAGGCCAGTATGCGGAGTCGCTGCTCCTATATATATATATATATATATATATATATATATATACATACAGTATATAATGCCATGGATGAGGCCAGTATGCTGAGTCGCTGCTCCTATATATATATATATATATATATACAGTTAGGGCCAGAAATATTTGGACAGTGACACAATTTTCGCGAGTTGGGCTCTGCATGCCACCACATTGGATTTGAAATGAAACCTCTACAACAGAATTCAAGTGCAGATTGTAACGTTTAATTTGAAGGGTTGAACAAAAATATCTGATAGAAAATGTAGGAATTGTACACATTTCTTTACAAACACTCCACATTTTAGGAGGTCAAAAGTAATTGGACAAATAAACATAACCCAAACAAAATATTTTTATTTTCAATATTTTGTTGCAAATCCTTTGGAGGCAATCACTGCCTTAAGTCTGGAACCCATGGACATCACCAAACGCTGGGTTTCCTCCTTCTTAATACTTTGCCAGGCCTTTACAGCCGCAGCCTTCAGGTCTTGCTTGTTTGTGGGTCTTTCCGTCTTAAGTCTGGATTTGAGCAAGTGAAATGCATGCTCAATTGGGTTTAGATCTGGAGATTGACTTGGCCATTGCAGAATGTTCCACTTTTTGGCACTCATGAACTCCTGGGTAGCTTTGGCTGTATGCTTGGGGTCATTGTCCATCTGTACTATGAAGCGCCGTCCAATCAACTTTGCAGCATTTGGCTGAATCTGGGCTGAAAGTATATCCCGGTACACTTCAGAATTCATCCGGCTACTCTTGTCTGCTCTTATGTCATCAATAAACACAAGTGACCCAGTGCCATTGAAAGCCATGCATGCCCATGCCATCACGTTGCCTCCACCATGTTTTACAGAGGATGTGGTGTGCCTTGGATCATGTGCCGTTCCCTTTCTTCTCCAAACTTTTTTCTTCCCATCATTCTGGTACAGGTTGATCTTTGTCTCATCTGTCCATAGAATACTTTTCCAGAACTGAGCTGGCTTCTTGAGGTGTTTTTCTGCAAATTTAACTCTGGCCTGTCTATTTTTGGTATTGATGAATGGTTTGCATCTAGATGTGAACCCTTTGTATTTACTGTCATGGAGTCTTCTCTTTACTGTTGACTTAGAGACAGATACACCTACTTCACTGAGAGTGTTCTGGACTTCAGTTGATGTTGTGAACGGGTTCTTCTTCACCAAATTAAGTATGCGGCGATCATCCACCACTGTTGTCATCCGTGGACGCCCAGGCCTTTTTGAGTTCCCAAGCTCACCAGTCAATTCCTTTTTTCTCAGAATGTACCCAACTGTTGATTTTGCTACTCCAAGCATGTCTGCTATCTCTCTGATGGATTTTTTCTTTTTTTTCAGCCTCAGGATGTTCTGCTTCACCTCAATTGAGAATTCCTTTGACCGCATGTTGTCTGCTCACAGCAACAGCTTCCAAATGCAAAACCACACACCTGGAATCCACCCCTGACCTTTTAGCTACTTCATTGATTACAGGTTAACGAGGGAGACGCCTTCAGAGTTAATTGCAGCCCTTAGAGTCCATTGTCCAATTACTTTTGGTCCCTTGAAAAAGAGGACGCTATGCATTACAGAGCTATGATTCCTAAACCCTTTCTCCGATTTGGATGTGGAAACTATCATATTGCAGCTGGGAGTGTGCACTTTCAGCCCATATTATATATATATAAATGTATTTCTGAACATGTTTTTGTAAACAGCTAAAATAACAAAACTTGTGTCACTGTCCAAATATTTCTGGCCCTAACTGTATATATACACAGTATATAATGCCATGGATGAGGCCAGTATGCTGAGTCACCGCTCCTATACATATATATATATATACAGTATATAATGCCATGGATGAGGCTAGTAAGCTGAGTCGCCGCTCCTATACATATATATATATACAGTATATAATGCCATGGATGAGGCTAGTAAGCTGAGTCGCCGCTCCTATACATATATATATATATACAGTATAGAATGCCATGGATGAGGCCAGTAAGCTGAGTCGCTGCTCCTATACATATATATATACAGTATATAATGCCATGGATGAGGCCAGTAAGCTGAGTCGCTGCTCCTATACATATATATATATATATATATACACAGTATATAATGCCATGGATGAGGCCAGTAAGCTGAGTCGCTGATCCTATACATATATATATATATATATATATATATATATATATACACAGTATATAATGCCATGGATGAGGCCAGTATGCTGAGTCGCTGCTCCTATACATATATATATATATATATATATATATATACAGTATATAATGCCATGGATGAGGCCAGTAAGCTGAGTCGCTGCTCCTATACATATATAATATATACAGTATATAATGCCATGGATGAGGCCAGTATGCTGAGTCGCTGCTCCTATACATATATATATATACTAGCTATTGAACCCGTTCTACGCCCGGGTGGCGAGCATTTATATTGGTATATGGTCTCCATCCTGGTATGTGCTGCTCCATCCTGCGCCCCCATCCTGTCATGTGCTGCTCCCATCCTGCGCCTCCATTCTGTCATTTGCTGCTCCCATCCTGCGCCTCCATTCTGTCATGCGCTGCTCCCATCCTGCGCCCGTTCTGTCATGCGCTGCTCCCATCCTGCGCCCGTTCTGTCATTTGCTGCTCCCATCCTGCGCCCCCGTTCTGTCATGTGCTGCTGCCATCCTGCGCCCGTTCTGTCATGTGCTGCTGCCATCCTGCGCCCGTTCTGTCATGTGCTGCTGCCATCCTGCGCCCGTTCTGTCATGTGCTGCTGCCATCCTGCGCCCGTTCTGTCATGTGCTGCTGCCATCCTGCGCCCGTTCTGTCATGTGCTGCTGCCATCCTGCGCCCGTTCTGTCATGTGCTTCTGCCATCCTGCGCCCGTTCTGTCATGTGCTGCTGCCATCCTGCGCCCGTTCTGTCATGTGCTGCTGCCATCCTGCGCCCGTTCTGTCATGTGCTGCTGCCATCCTTCGCCCGTTCTGTCTTGTGCTGCTGCCATCCTTCGCCCGTTCTGTCATGTGCTGCTGCCATCCCGCGCCCGTTCTGTCATGTGCTGCGGCCATCCCGCGCCCGTTCTGTCATGTGCTGCTGCCATCCCGTGCCCGTTCTGTCATGTGTTGCGGCCAACCTGCGCCCGTTCTGTCATGTGCTGCTGCCATCCTGCGCCCGTTCTGTCATGTGCTGCGGCCATCCTGCGCCCGTTCTGTCATGTGCTGCGGCCATCCTTCGCCCGTTCTGTCATGCTCTGCTGCCATCCTTCGCCCGTTCTGTCATGTGCTGCGGCCATCCTGCGCCCGTTCTGTCATGTGCTGCTGCCATCCTGCGCCCGTTCTGTCATGTGGTGCTTCCATCCTGCGCCACCATTGTATTATATGCCCCCCGCTCCAGTGTGTATGCCCCCGAATGCTGCTGCCATATAAAAAAAATAAAAAATACCATACTCACCTATCGTCCGGCTCCACTGCAGGTATGTCTTCAAGAAAATGGCGCCGGAAAGCGGGGACTGCGCAGGCGCCGATTCCGGCAGCAGGAATCGGCGCCTGCGCAGTCCGCGCTTTCCGGCGCCATTTTCTTGAAGACACACCTGCAGTGGAGCCGGAGTGTGTCTTCAAGAAAATGGCGCCGGAAAGCGCGGACTACGCAGGCGCCGATTCCGGCAGCAGGAATCGGCGCCTGCGCAGTCCGCGCCCTCCGGAGCCGGGAGCAGAGGAGCCGGGAGCCGGAGCCGCAAGCAGCGCTGGAACCGGGAAAGGTGAGTATACTTACCCTCCCTCCTGGCAGTCCCTGACTCTCCGGTGGAGATCGTGGTATGCGTTCAGTGCTTACGCATACCGCGATCTCCCGGGAGCGTCGCTCTGTGAGGCCCAGACTGCGCCGGCGCTTGCGCTTGCGCAGTCTATAGAGGCTTCGGACAGAGTGACGCTCCCAGCATTATATTATAGATATACAGTATATAATGCCATGGATGAGGCCAGTAAGCTGAGTCGCTGATCCTATACATATATATATATATATACACAGTATATAATGCCATGGATGAGGCCACTAAGCTGAGTCGCTGATCCTATACATATATATATATATATATACACAGTATATAATGCCATGGATGAGGCCAGTATGCTGAGTCGCTGCTCCTATACCTATATATATATATATATATATATATATATATATACAGTATATAATGCCATGGATGAGGCCAGTATGCTGAGTCGCTGCTCCTATACATATATATATATATATATATATTACAGTATATAATGCCATGGATGAGGCCAGTAAGCTGAGTCGCTGATCCTATACATATATATATATATATATATATATATATATATATATACACAGTATATAATGCCATGGATGAGGCCAGTATGCTGAGTCGCTGCTCCTATACATATATATATATATATATATACACAGTATATAATGCCATGGATGAGGCCAGTATACTGAGTCGCTGCTCCTATACATATATATATATACTAGCTATTGAACCCGTTCTACGCCCGGGTGGCGAGCATTTATATTGGTATATGGTCTCCATCCTGGTATGTGCTGCTCCATCCTGCGCCCCCATCCTGTCATTTGCTGCTCCCATCCTGCGCCTCCATTCTGTCATGCGCTGCTCCCATCCTGCGCCCGTTCTGTCATGCGCTGCTCCCATCCTGCGCCCGTTCTGTCATTTGCTGCTCCCATCCTGCGCCCCCGTTCTGTCATTTGCTGCTCCCATCCTGCGCCCGTTCTGTCATGTGCTGCTGCCATCCTGCTCCCGTTCTGTCATGTGCTGCTGCCACTCTGCGCCCGTTCTGTCATGTGCTGCTGCCATCCTGCGCCCGTTCTGTCATGTGCTGCTGCCATCCTGCGCCCGTTCTGTCATGTGCTGCTGCCATCCTGCGCCCGTTCTGTCATGTGCTGCTGCCATCCTGCGCCCGTTCTGTCATGTGCTGCTCCCATCCTGCGCCCGTTCTGTCATGTGCTGCTGCCATCCTGCGCCCGTTCTGTCATGTGCTGCTGCCATCCTTCGCCCGTTCTGTCATGTGCTGCTGCCTTCCTTCGCCCGTTCTGTCATGTGCTGCTGCCATCCCGCGCCCGTTCTGTCATGTGCTGCGGCCATCCCGCGCCCGTTCTATCATGTGCTGCTGCCATCCCGCGCCCGTTCTGTCATGTGTTGCGGCCATCCTGCGCCCGTTCTGTCATGTGCTGCTGCCATCCTGCGCCCGTTCTGTCATGTGCTGCGGCCATCCTGCGCCCGTTCTGTCATGTGCTGTGGCCATCCTGCGCCCGTTCTGACATGTGCTGCTGCCATCCTGCGCCCGTTCTGTCATGTGCTGCTGCCATCCTGCGCCCGTTCTGTCATGTGCTGCTGCCATCCTGCGCCCGTTCTGTCATGTGCTGCTGCCATCCTGCGCCCGTTCTGTCATGTGCTGCTGCCATCCTGCGCCCGTTCTGTCATGTGCTGCTGCCATCTTGCGCCCGTTCTGTCATGTGCTGCGGCCATCCTGCGCCCGTTCTGTCATGTGCTGCTGCCATCCTGCGCCCGTTCTGTCATGTGCTGCTGCCATCTTGCGCCCGTTCTGTCATGTGCTGCGGCCATCCTGCGCCCGTTCTGTCATGTGCTGCGGCCATCCTGCGCCCGTTCTGTCATGTGCTGCGGCCATCCTGCGCCCCGTTCTGTCATGTGCTGCTCCCATCCAGAAAGGCCGTACTGGGGGCCCACGGCACGTAAAGGGAGGCCGCCATGACGGGGTTACGTGGGACCTGGGGAGCTGGAGCAGTTAGAAGGGATACGGTGGTAAGGGGTTAACTGGGAACTTGAGGGGTGGCTTTAGGGGCATTTTTTGAAAATAAGGGGTGGAACTAGGGGACTGTGGGGAGGGGGCACATAAAAAGGGGCACGCTCCTCACGCAGGCATCCATTTTAGGTGCCTGCGTGACAAGTGAGGAATCTCTGTCACACTTACCAGAATGGATGTTGAAGCGATCCTCCAGCGTCTCCGGACGGCAGCCAGCTCCCAGGGGACAGATTGGCTGAATGCATCCGTTAACAGCCTTCTCCAGGGGACATCGGGAGCACCATCGCAGGCACCGCAGGACGGGCGCCGGCCGCGGAGGACTAGGCCTCCGGCGCGCCTAAGCCCGGACATCATCCCCAGGGCCCGGCGCCGAAATAGGAGCCCCTCTGCGGACCCTCCGGTAAGCAGCGCTGTTCCCTCCACCTCACAGCGCGGCGCCGGGAGGAATCCTCCAGTGCGGCGGGGCCTACAACGGGGGGTGGATCCTTCCTCCCCTCCTTCAGTGTCCGGGCGACGTGGGGCGGCAGGAGCAGGAGCCGGTACGGCGGCCGCCAGCATGCCCGCTGGCACCGCTCAGCGTGGGAGGCAGCGACAGCCGAGGAGACGGGGGTCAGGTGCGGTGGCCCCTCAGCGCCGAGGATTATGCGGGCGGCAGTCGGCTGGCCCTGGCATCAGCGTGCGGCCTTCTGCAGTGCACAGCTCTGGAGTCTTCAACGCAGCAGCGCCCTCTGCTGGTGGTGGCCTGGATATTGCAAGTTCTGCGCCCTCTGCTGGTGTTGGCCGGGATTTTCCTGCAGCTGCGCCCTCTGCTGGTGATGGCCGGGATTTTCCTGGATCTGCGCCCTCTGCTGGTGATGGCCGGAACTTTCCTGGATCTGCGTCCTCTGCTGGTGGTGGCGGAAATTTTCCGGATTCCGGCAGGCGACATTCCGTCGCTTCGGTACGCAGTGCCGGGGACGTATCCGTGGCAAGGAGCCGCACATCTTCCATCGGGCAGCAGGATGCTGGCTCGGCCTTTTCCCTTTCCGCAGCACCAGGGCAGTCGACGGCATCACCGAGTCGCCAGGACACGGATACGGCCGCCAGGAGTCCGGCGGGCAACATCGCGGATCAAGCCGGTCGGGATGCAGGACACCTTCGGCTGGGAGCTGGATCTTCGGCTGCTGGGCTCACAGCACCCAGGCAGCTAGGTGAGAACATTTTCCCTATCTTTAATTTGCCAGGCATAGTTTCCCCTGAAGCTAGGAATACTGACATTACTTCGGGAGTTGCTAGCGGGGGTATGGGTTTAATCCTTAGAGGTTTAGGGGAGCTAGCGGGCTTGTGGGGGTCCGGTCTTAGCAGGGGGTCTTTGCCGTCAGCTGCTTGGTTGGGAAATACGGGGTCGTTTGAGGGGTCTAGACAGTTGTCTGAAGTTACGGGTACATCCAGCAGTGCGGGTCCTGCGGCAGACACGGGGAGCTCATCAAGGGAGAAGGACGGAACAGCACCAGGGCCTGGGTCAGGAATTGATGCACCAGGTGAGGGAGCTTTGCAGGATAAGGAAAAGGAGGATGTACCGCAACTAGACGATGCGGCTAGGGGGGAGGTCTATGTCTGCTTCGAGGGCCCGTTAGGGGCACATTTAAAACAAGAGGTTAGGGAAAAAATCTGGAAAGGGGAGTGCATAGAAATATTTTCTCTTTTACCCCTAGAGAGATTTAATTTGGATAGACCTAGAAGGGAGGACTCTAAAAAAGAAGATGAGGAGAAACGGAGATATAGGCTGATTCCCAGATCATTTTCAAATTGGCTGCAAGCTTTCGCTATTATGGCTAGCGTAATCGGGGAGAAGGCCCCGGAAAATTGCTCGGCATTATTTTGTTACTTAGATGCCATAGGGGAGGCTTACAGGACCTATGGGGGACAGGGTTGGTTACGCTATGACGAACAGTTTCGTCAGCGTAAGGCTTTTAGGCCAAGTATCAGGTGGGATCACAAGGACATAGCGTTATGGATGAGAGTTATGGTCCCGTCCCGTTTAGGTCAGACTAGCCAGCCTTTTCACGGGGGCGCCGGGAGTTCAGGGCAGTCAGGACACTCGGCGGCTTTGCAGAAGGGACTGTGTTTCGCCTTCAATGATGGCATATGCAGATTCGGGAGCAAGTGTAAATATAGGCACGAGTGTTCAACCTGCGGGGGGGTGCATAGCGCTTCAAAATGTTTCAGGGGTAACAGGCAAAAAGTTGGAGATTCAGCTGACAAAAGGGGTGACTCCGGTGCAGTGGGTCGTGATGGAGGCCTTTCTAAGTAGATACCCTGATAGGTCAGCTGCAGTTTTATTGCGCGACGGTTTTAAGGAGGGTTTCAAAATCCCTTATGTTGAGCAGGATGTTAGTTTAAAAAGAAAAAATTTGAAATCGGCGTTACAATTCCCGGAGGTCGTGTCGGAGAAGTTGAATAAGGAAGTTGCTCTGGGAAGAATGGCAGGCCCGTTTGTCGCCCCTCCGATTGCAAATCTGAGGGTGTCACCTCTTGGCGTGGTCCCTAAGAAAGAACCTAATAAATTTAGGTTAATCCATCACCTGTCATTTCCGAAGGGATCTTCGGTTAATGATGGTATTGATCCCGAGTTGAGTTCGGTGTCGTACTTATCATTCGATTCAGCGATGGAGTGGGTTAGAGCATGTGGAAAGGGGGCTAAGCTGGCTAAGACCGACATCGAAGCGGCCTTTCGTTTGTTGCCAGTTCATCCTGACAGTTTGCATTTATTGGGTTGTTTTTGGGATGGCGGCTTCTTTGTTGATCGTTGTCTTCCCATGGGTTGCTCGATTTCATGTGCTTACTTTGAGGCCTTCAGCACGTTCCTAGAATGGGTGGTGAAAGATGTGTCTGGGATACGCTCATGTTCGCACTATCTGGATGACTTTCTGTTTATAGGGCCAGCGGAATCAGCAGATTGTTCGATTTTGTTGCATACAATGGAGAGTGTGACAAAAAACTTCGGGGTGCCTTTGGCGGAGGATAAAACAGTTGGTCCGGTGACAGTGTTGAGCTTCCTAGGCATTGAAATCGACACGGTAGCAATGGAATGTAGGCTACCTGCAGACAAGGTTACCGCGTTGCGCCAAGATGTGGTTAATACGATTGGTTTGAAGAAGATAAATTTGCGCAGTTTGCAATCGTTGTTAGGGAAACTGAACTTTGCATGTAGGATCATGCCGATGGGTCGAGCGTTCTGCCGCCGCCTATCCTTGGCAACAGTAGGGGTAAAGTCCCCTTTGCATTTCATCAGGATAAAGAAAGAGTTTCGGGACGATTTGAAGATGTGGGCGGATTTTTGGACGAGTACAATGGCAGATCTCTGTGGATTCAGCCGGTGGCAGATGCTACCTCCTTGGGCATTTTGGTGCATGTCGTTGAAATGAGTGGCTTTGGTCTTTTCTTTCATGGTAGCTGGTCAGCAGCGGCTTGGCCGGAAGAATGGAAGGAGGAGGGGTTAACAAACAACCGGCTACTGTTGCATTTGTTCCCCAGGGTAGTTGCGTTGGCCCTGTGGGGTGACAAATTGAGGAATTTGAAGATTTCTTTTCATTGTGAGCATGTTGGAACGGTGACGGCGGTAAACTCGTTGTCAGCGGCTACGCCTGCAGTAGTGAAGGTCTTGCAGCACTTGGTTTTCCTGGGTCTTAAGTTTAACTTATGGATTGTATCTGAAGTTAGCTTGTCAGCGCCTGATCCAATAGTTGTTGCTCTTTCTCAATTTCAGTGGCAGCTTTTCCGGGATTTGGCACCACAGGCGGAGAGCGCGGGCCGGGATTGTCCAGTGGAGTTGTGGAACCTGCCGCGAGGGCCGTAACAGAGTTATTTACCAAATCGCTCGCGGATTCATCTTGGTCTCATTATAATCAGGCTTGGAGCTTGTGGGAATCCTGGATGTCAAGTATGGACCAGGATATGGAGGAGGAGTATGGTTTGTTGTTGTTCTTAGGTCATCATTGGGAGGCAGGTTGGTCTATGACACGTTTGAATAAGTTTCTGGCGGGGCTAGCCTTCAACCTTAAATGGAGGGGGGTAAGGATATAACGAAATCCTTCTTGGTTCGGCAAGTTGTTCGGGGTTGGAAGAAAGGCTGGAAGGCTTCGGACGGTCGCCGACCCGTATCTTATGAGGTGCTCTCAGCCATTGAGCGGAAGTTGCAAGAGGTGTGTTTTTCCGAATGGGAAGTGGTTCTGTTCTGTGCAGCCTTTTCTTTGGCCTTCTTTGGGGCATTTCGGTTAGGTGAGTTGGTTAGCCCGTCCGTTAGTAAAAGAGGTATTTTGTTAAGAGAAAACGTGGATGTCGAAGGGAATAAGGTGGTAGTGTTTATTAAGGCTTCCAAAACGGACGTGTATGGGAAAGGGTGCAAAGTGGTGTTGTTCAATGTTGAAGGATCCCCGGTGTGCCCGGTGGCATCCGTGAAGAAGTACATGGCAAAGGGCGGGGTGTTAGACGAGCCATTCTTGGTGCACGAAAATGGGTCTTTCTTGTCCCGTTTTCAGTTTATTTCTGTTTTTAGGAAATGTTTGGCGGCAGCGGGCTTACCTGCAACACAATATAGTGGTCACTCCTTCAGGATCGAGGCAGCGACTGAGGCCGCTAGGTGGGGCCTTGGTGAGGATGTGGTTCGGAGAATTGGGAGGTGGGAATCTTCAAGATTCCAGTCGTATGTTCGCCCAAACCTATTGTGAGTTAGAAGCTGTGTTAAGTTAATTGTTTGTTGCCTTTCTTTCTGTGTTGCAGGGCCTGATCCGATGCTCGTCTGGATCATGGGGCATTCGTATGTTGTATGGGCTGCGTTGCGTGCTGCGGTTCGTCCGGACGGTCGTCAGTTGGGTCTTTCTCGAGAGACAGTGACTTTACGATGGATCGGTAAAGGGGGGATGGTGTGGAAGGAATGGTTACCTGAATTTCATCGTTTTGTTAGACTGGATAGAGTGCCGGAGATCGTGGTGATACATTTAGGGGGGAATGATTTGGCTAAACGGTCTTGTAGGGAGCTGATTAAGGATATCAAATTCGATATCCTGAGGTTCTGGGTCATGTTTCCAAAAGTGTTGTTGGTGTGGTCCGACATCATTCCCCGTAAAAGATGGAGAGGTGCTAGATCACACGAGGGGGTGAACAGGGCCCGGATTAAAATAAACAGGGCCATATCTCGGTTTATGGTGAGGAATGGCGCGTTGGCCGTGAGACATGTGGACTTGGAATCGGGTCAAGGAGCTTACTGGAGAGCTGATGGCGTGCACCTGAACGCGGTGGGTAATGATATGTGGTGTTTGGCTATCCGTAGTGGCATTGAATTAAGCTTGAAGGTGTGGAGGGACATGAATGGCTAAGGTGTCAGGCCATTCGTGTTCGTGGCGGGGGTGGAGGTCCTCGAAGTCGGTGGAAATGGTAAATCGTGGTTCAATGGGGTGGGGATCTTGAGAGGTCCTGGACACCCCATGAGAGAATTTAACAAGGCGCGGTACGGTTATTCCGCGTGAGGTGGATTTATGGACCCCTGGCATGGGGGTGGGTTCGGTGGACCAGGATTGGTTGTTATCTATCCCTGAGCTGGTGCTTTACGGCTGGGGGTAAGACTCATCCTGGGCTGAACATTGTGGAGTTTTTGGGATACTGAGTTTTTTATAACTTTGGGGCTTCGAGGACCGCCCCTCCTATTCTGGGTTGTCATAAAAGTTCTGTTATCTTTTATTTAATAAAATGGCTGCTGTGGCCAATTAAATCCAACATATGTCTCCGTCTGCTGTTTTGAGTACGTTAGAAGTTTATTCTTTAGATTGTTAAGAGATCTGTTTAAGGGGGTTGGGGTAATTTTTTCCAGGTCACGGAACTCACGTATACCCTATGTCAAGAAAGGCCGTACTGGGGGCCCACGGCACGTAAAGGGAGGCCGCCATGACGGGGTTACGTGGGACCTGGGGAGCTGGAGCAGTTAGAAGGGATACGGTGGTAAGGGGTTAACTGGGAACTTGAGGGGTGGCTTTAGGGGCATTTTTTGAAAATAAGGGGTGGAACTAGGGGACTGTGGGGAGGGGGCACATAAAAAGGGGCACGCTCCTCACGCAGGCATCCATTTTAGGTGCCTGCGTGACAAGTGAGGAATCTCCCGCCCACCCTCCCTTTTTTGGTTAGGGTAATGGGGGGGTGAAGTCGGCATATGTGGGCTTTTGGAGTATTGTTTTAAGAGGCGTCTAAATGTATTTATTTTGTTATGTGAATGCTGTCAGGGTATTGTCACGGCAGTTGGCGGGGGTGGAGGTCTTCGAAGTCGGTGGAAATGGTAAATCGTGGTTCAATGGGGTGGGGATCTTGAGAGGTCCTGGACACCCCATGAGAGAATTTAACAAGGCGCGGTACGGTTATTCCGCGTGAGGTGGATTTATGGACCCCTGGCATGGGGGTGGGTTCGGTGGACCAGGATTGGTTGTTATCTATCCCTGAGCTGGTGCTTTACGGCTGGGGGTAAGACTCATCCTGGTCTGAACATTGTGGAGTTTTTGGGATACTGAGTTTTTTATAACTTTGGGGCTTCGAGGACCGCCCCTCCTATTCTGGGTTGTCATAAAAGTTCTGTTATCTTTTATTTAATAAAATGGCTGCTGTGGCCAATTAAATCCAACATATGTCTCCGTCTGCTGTTTTGAGTACGTTAGAAGTTTATTCTTTAGATTGTTAAGAGATCTGTTTAAGGGGGTTGGGGTAATTTTTTCCAGGTCACGGAACTCACGTATACCCTATGTCATGCGCCCGTTCTGTCATGTGCTGCTGCCATCCTGCGCCCGTTCTGTCATGTGCTGCGGCCATCCTGCGCCCGTTCTGTCATGTGCTGCGGCCATCCTGCGCCCGTTCTGTCATGTGCTGCTGCCATCCTGCGCCCGTTCTGTCATGTGCTGCTCCCATCCTGCGCCACCATTGTATTATATGCCCCCCGCTCCAGTGTGTATGCCCCAGAATGCTGCTGCCATATAAAAAAAAAAAAAAATACCATACTCACCTATCGTCCGGCTCCACTGCAGGTATGTCTTCAAGAAAATGGCGCCGGAAAGCGGGGACTGCGCAGGCGCCGATTCCGGCAGCAGGAATCGGCGCCTGCGCAGTCCGCGCTTTCCGGCGCCATTTTCTTGAAGACACACCTGCAGTGGAGCCGGAGTGTGTCTTCAAGAAAATGGCGCTGGAAAGCGCGGACTACGCAGGCGCCGATTCCGGCAGCAGGAATCGGCGCCTGCGCAGTCCGCGCCCTCCGGAGCCGGGAGCAGAGGAGCCGGGAGCCGGAGCCGCAAGCAGCGCTGGAACCGGGAAAGGTGAGTATACTTACCCTCCCTCCTGGCAGTCCCTGACTCTCCGGTGGAGATCGCGGTATGCGTTCAGTGCTTACGCATACCGCGATCTCCCGGGAGCGTCGCTCTGTGAGGCCCAGACTGCGCCGGCGCTTGCGCAGTCTATAGAGGCTTCGGACAGAGTGACGCTCCCAGCGTTATATTATAGATATACAGTATATAATGCCATGGATGAGGCCAGTAAGCTGAGTCGCTGATCCTATACATATATATATATATATATATATATATATATACAGTATATAATGCCATGGATGAGGCCAGTAAGCTGAGTCGCTGATCCTATACATATATATATACAGTATATAATGCCATGGATGAGGCCAGTATGCTGAGTCGCTGCTCCTATACATATATATATATATATATATATACAGTATATAATGCCATGGATGAGGCCAGTATGCTGAGTCGCTGCTCCTATACATACAGTGGGGCAAAAAAGTATTTAGTCAGTCAGCAATAGTGCAAGTTCCACCACTTAAAAAGATGAGAGACGTCTGTAATTTACATCATAGGTAGACCTCAACTATGGGAGACAAACTGAGAAAAAAAAATCCAGAAAATCACATTGTCTGTTTTTTTTTAACATTTTTTTTGCATATTATGGTGGAAAATAAGTATTTGGTCAGAAACAAACAATCAAGATTTCTGGCTCTCACAGACCTGTAACTTCTTCTTTAAGAGTCTCCTCTTTCCTCCACTCATTACCTGTAGTAATGGCACCTGTTTAAACTTGTTATCAGTATAAAAAGACACCTGTGCACACCCTCAAACAGTCTGACTCCAAACTCCACTATGGTGAAGACCAAAGAGCTGTCAAAGGACACCAGAAACAAAATTGTAGCCCTGCACCAGGCTGGGAAGACTGAATCTGCAGTAGCCAACCAGCTTGGAGTGAAGAAATCAACAGTGGGAGCAATAATTAGAAAATGGAAGACATACAAGACCACTGATAATCTCCCTCAATCTGGGGCTCCACGCAAAATCCCACCCCGTGGGGTCAGAATGATCACAAGAACGGTGAGCAAAAATCCCAGAACCACGCGGGGGGACCTAGTGAATGAACTGCAGAGAGCTGGGACCAATGTAACAAGGCCTACCATAAGTAACACACTACGCCACCATGGACTCAGATCCTGCAGTGCCAGACGTGTCCCACTGCTTAAGCCAGTACATGTCCGGGCCCGTCTGAAGTTTGCTAGAGAGCATTTGGATGATCCAGAGGAGTTTTGGGAGAATGTCCTATGGTCTGATGAAACCAAACTGGAACTGTTTGGTAGAAACACAACTTGTCGTGTTTGGAGGAAAAAGAATACTGAGTTGCATCCATCAAACACCATACCTACTGTAAAGCATGGTGGTGGAAACATCATGCTTTGGGGCTGTTTCTCTGCAAAGGGGCCAGGACGACTGATCCGGGTACATGAAAGAATGAATGGGGCCATGTATTGTGAGATTTTGAGTGCAAACCTTCTTCCATCAGCAAGGGCATTGAAGATGAAACGTGGCTGGGTCTTTCAACATGACAATGATCCAAAGCACAACGCCAAGGCAACGAAGGAGTGGCTTCGTAAGAAGCATTTCAAGGTCCTGGAGTGGCCTTGCCAGTCTCCAGATCTCAACCCTATAGAAAACCTTTGGAGGGAGTTGAAAGTCCGTGTTGCCAAGTGAAAAGCCAAAAACATCACTGCTCTAGAGGAGATCTGCATGGAGGAATGGGCCAACATACCAACAACAGTGTGTGGCAACCTTGTGAAGACTTACAGAAAACGTTTGACCTCTGTCATTGCCAACAAAGGATATATTACAAAGTATTGAGATGAAATTTTGTTTCTGACCAAATACTTATTTTCCACCATAATATGCAAATAAAATGTTAAAAAAACAGACAATGCGATTTTCTGGATTTTTTTCTCAGTTTGTCTCCCATAGTTGAGGTCTACCTATGATGTAAATTACAGACGCCTCTCATCTTTTTAAGTGGTGGAACTTGCACTATTGCTGACTGACTAAATACTTTTTTGCCCCACTGTATATATATACACAGTATATAATGCCATGGATGAGGCCAGTATGCTGAGTCGCCGCTCCTATACATATATATATATATATATATATATACAGTATATAATGCCATGGATGAGGCCAGTAAGCTGAGTCGCCGCTCCTATACATATATATATATATATATATATATACAGTATATAATGCCATGGATGAGGCCAGTATGCTGAGTCGCCGCTCCTATACATATATATATATATATATATATATACAGTATATAATGCCATGGATGAGGCCAGTAAGCTGAGTCGCCGCTCCTATACATATATATATACCTCGACCAATCAGACGCGGGATGTCTACGTACTTTATGACATCATCGTCGCTGGCGGCCTCGACCAATCAGAGACGCGGGATTTCCAGGACAGACAGACAGAAAGACAGACGGAAAAACCCTTAGACAATTATATATATATATATAGATATATATATATATATATATATACACAGTATATAATGCCATGGATGAGGCCAGTATGCTGAGTCGCCGCTCCTATCTATGACGGTGGGAGTGTCACTCTGTCCGAAGCCTTTATAGACTGCGCAAGCGCGACGCACCGCACCAGCGCAGTCTGGACCAGAGTGACGTAGCCGAACTTAATTATCCCCCCCATAATATACCGGCCGTGGGGGCTCCACACACCCACGTATCCCCCATAATATAGCGGACATGGGGGCTCCACACATCCCTGCATCCCCCCCTAATATACCGGCCATGGAGGCTCCGTGCTCTGCAGCTCCAGTCAGGGTAGCTGCAGAGCCCAGAGGAGCTCCAGGACCTTCCATGATGTCACCACAGGCATGTTACCAGTGACGCGAGTGGGCGGAGTCAGCCCTCGGTGTGCTGGCTGCAAGGGTGCTGTATCTATTAGGGCAGTCCCACACGTCCAGATAATTCCGGTATCGAAAAAAATCGGTACCGGAATTATCCGTGTGCCCTACGTTTCTGTGGTACATCAGTGTGGCACACGTGCCGCACACGTGTGCTGCCCGTGTGCCCACTGGGTACCACACGGAGCGTGCCGGAGACAGCGCTAAAGTTTAGCGCTGTCCCCGGCATCGTGCTGAAGGCCCATTCATATGTTCCCTGCAGCAGCGTTTGCCCCCTATGTCTGCTTAGGTGATGTATGGTAGACAGCCAACCTATAATTAACTGCCCTGCGGTATTTGAAGTAAAGCATAAAGTCAGTTACTTACTCGGTGTTCCGGTCACTGGCTTCGCGCCTCAGTAGGATGTTGCCGTTCTCGGGGCACGACTTTTACTGGTTCTCCTTTGTGCTTGATCTCGTTTCTCACTGTCCACAATATCCTTCGCTTCGTGTCCTTTCTTTAGATGCCGCCGCAAGGTAGTGCAGGCGCGGCTCTGTAACGATCTGTCCTTGTCGCTAAGTCACTGCCAGGTTCCCACGCCTGACAGGGACCCCTCTGAATCTTCCCCGCAACACCCCCTGCCACGGAATGTTGCCTGGACAAAACCATCTGTCTAACTTCCTATCCAACCCCTAGTTTTACCAGTGTGAGGAGTGGCCTAATAAATAAAACCTTTTGCTCCGCCTAGTGGCCGCAGTGTGAAGTGTAATGTGTGCTGGTGATACCTGGTCAGGTGAACTCCTTTAGTGCCATCGGATGTACCATCCCTCCCCTTAGTGGCAGAGCGACACCACTGCAACGACCAGGTCTCTGGGGCGCTGCACTCCCCCCGGTTAAATCCAGTACTCCTGGACTGGGAAGAAGAACAACAATACATGTTAGCAAAAGACATGCAAAATTTTGAAATGCAAGGAACAAATAAATATAACAATGCTTCCCTTTATGGGAGGTGAGGATACTTGAACGTTGCAAACAAAAACAAGGTTAAATATTTTAAATAACACTCTGACGATAAATAACTTCTGGTATCCTGCCGGGTATTCTACTAAGTGCAAATTCTGAACAATAATTTAACTTCTCCTTTAAGGGCGTATAGACTGAACCCACTAAAGGCCTACTATAAAATACTATAATGCAAACTTAACTTTTTCTTTATTTTTCTGACTACACAAATGCAGGACCGCCTAGCTCCTTGTCTGGGCCTACTGCCATTGTTTTTCTATCTATGGTTCTTAGGAGGACTCTCTAACCCCTATGGGTTTACTGTGTCGAAATTCGGCTTCCAACTTTTCCTGTCCTCAATCTCTAGTAACATTATTGACATTTCCTAAGTCTCAACATTATTACAATTTAACTTTTTAAAAGGCAACATTATACTTGAGTGCAACATGTGAACATTCCCTTTAAGAGGGAACCAAGTCTCTTTGAGGTAGTGCAGATTCTCTCTATCTGCAAGTCCATTAGAAAGCAAGAACTTCTGCGCTGTATTCAAAAACAGTCTCTTCACAAAGTCTTCTTTCTGTGTAAAACCAGTAGAGGGCACCTTTAAGAAGGTGTGAACTATTTACAAAGCAGTTTGTGAATCATTCACTGTCCATGATTGGGCAGTCTGTTAAACAGTGATGAACTTGTGCAAAATAAAACAATAGGGATCCCGGGTAAACAAGGGGACCCCTGAGAGGTTTAACCCTAGACGGGTGCTAGCAGCAAAACAGCAGGAAGACAAACGATTAACTATTTACAGTTTCAGGTCTCTGAGGTTTATTTTGACTCTGGCAGTTGCAGCTCCACCAGCAGCAGTGGGCGGGGCCATCCGCCCGGATACCTGCGGCTACCAGGTGTGGCTCCAGGGGCCCCTTCGGTCCAGGCCGGAGTCTGGGTGGCTACAGTTCTGGAGCCCAAGTCGCCCGGGGTACTAGCCATCACTGAGGCCAACCCTTCGGCCACCACGGTGGTAGCAATGGTGCAGGTTGTGGTCTTGACAATGGTGCACGTCGGAGTAACCACCGTAATCTCAGTAGTAATGGTAGACCGGTCACAAGGGGACGCCTTTGCTACGGGGAATGGCTGTGCTGAAGCCTTGGCCTGGTGCGCTACCGGATCTTTCCTCTTGTGCACATCCAACGCGAACCAGCCCTTTTCCCCAAAATGTCTGGTATATGTGACAATGTCCCCCGGGTAGAGATCCCGATCCGGATGTCCCTCCAGGAGGTGCGACTCCACATCCCTGCGGTTAACGAACACCTCTGCATATAGCCCCGGTTCTTTAATGAAGCCCCAGCCTCCACAAAGTCGAAAGGCTACCACTTGGCCCTACTTCCGTGGGCCAGGGTTCGTGCTGCGGTCCTTGCGGGCCTTGGCCTTGACCACCCGATCTTTCCGGTCGTAGGCCTGACGCTGGGCCTGATATTCGGCTTCCTTCCCCTCCCACTGCCGAGCAAGTTGGGCCTGGTACCTCTCCCAGCTGAGGACCTCCACTCTCTCTCCCTCCTGCTTTTCAGCCCCGGGGAACCCCATGAAGTCTGACCCGGGGTGCACCCAGCGATATACGGTCCATTCGGTGTGGACCTCACCCGGCAGGGTAGAGGGTTCCATCGGGACCTCGAGCAACAGCCCCATACCCGTGACTTGGTCCCAGGGGTCAAAGCGCTGAAGGCGGTGAGTGCAGTAGGGAGGCGGCGCTGCGACCGGGCCCACCAACAGGTCCTCAGTCACCGGGGAATGATCAGTGTCCTTACCTGCCACCACGGTGACCTCGGGATCGGGCGACTCTGTCGATGACGGGCTCGGCGATGGGATCAGCAGGGGCTCCGGTTGCGGCACAAGGAGCGACATCAGCGGCGATGGATCCTTCGCAGGCGCCACCGGATGCGAGGACTTGGTCTCTACCTGCAGCTGCAGGAGCTGATCGATCAGCTCCTCCATTCCAAGCTGCAGGGACTCGGTATCAGCAGCGTAGGTTTTGCCACGATGCCCTTCCGGGTAACTGGGGGAGTCTCCGACTTCGACTCCACACTCCGGCTCCGGGTGGCTTGTCATGGCGTCCTCCACATGGCTGCTGTCCTCTTTGTCCTTTTCCCGCTCTCTCCTTTGTGGGCGGTTTCGTTTCTTTGGTCCCCGCCTTCCATTAAGGATCAGGAGGCGGATCTCGGCTGACGGACACGTCCTCAAGGTACAGAAATATTTAGACTGGGCGGCCATTGCTTTTCGTGCTTCTCAGTTCTTTCACGCCCACAACTCCACGCCCTTCTTCTTCTCTTGCGCTCCTCGTGGCGCTATAATGGCGGCAATTTTGGCGGGAATCCTTGCGGTGATCAGCAATGCACAGTATTTGCAATAAATCACAGTTCAAGCACAATTCTAACACAGTTCCAAGGCACACATGACCCAATTCTTCAGGCTTAAGTACGATCCTGTTCGTGACGCCAAGATAGAGCGCCCCCAGACGCAGGGCCGCGGGTTACTCGGTACCGGTCCTCTCTGTCTCAGTTCTGAGATTGTCACGGTGGCTGGACCCGGTCTGTGACCCTGCTAAGGGGCGCCCAATGAAAGGGTGATGGAGGTTGTTAGGAGTTTGTGACGCCACCTGTGGTATTCGGTCAGGTTGACCGACGCTGCTTGGGGTCCGCTGGGGTGATGTGATGGCAGCTAGATGGTATACCTTCCCACAGGTGAAGGATGTCCCCAGGGCTTCCCGATAGTGTAGGTGACGATGGTGTGAGGCGCAGTTATTAACGAGGACACAGGGTAGCAGTCTCTTTACCTTTTACTGAAGGCTTCGGGATCCTCAATCCAGAGCACTGTCAACTGGGCTGTCTGAGACCGGCCGGTCCGAAGGCACATCCAGAGTTCCCTTTGCAGGAGGAAATCGTTGCCTACCACTAGCTCCTGTATATTGTAGTTCTTCCCTCCTGAGCATTCGGGATAGTCCTCACAACTTCTGTTCTTGCTCTTTCTAGTTCTTTCTTTCCGTCCCCCAAGTGTGTTATGGCTAGGACGCACCCGTTTGATGGGGAGGCTCGGAGCTATTCTGGGACCCTAGAGACACCCCTCTCCACGCTTGCCCCCTATGTCTGCTTAGGTGATGTATGGTAGACAGCCAACCTATAATTAACTACCCTGCAGTATTTGAAGTAAGGCATAAAGTCAGTTACTTCCTCGGTGTTCCGGTCACCGGCTTCACGCCGGTAGGATGTTGCCGTTCTCCGAGCACGACTTCTACTGGTTCTCCTTTGTGCTTGATCTAATTTCTCACTGTCCACAATATCCTTCGCTTCGTGTCCTTTCTTTAGATGCCGCCGCAAGGTAGTGCAGGCGCGTCTCTGTAACGATCTGTTCTTGTCGCTAAGTCACTGCCAGGTTCCCACGCCTGACAGGTACCCCTCTGAATCTTCCTCGCAACACCCCCTGCCACGGATGTTGCCTGGACAAAACCCAGTCAGCTTCTGTCTAACTTCCTATCCAACCCCTAGTTTTACCAGTGTGAGGAGTGGCCTAATAAATAAAACCTTTTGCTCCCCCTAGTGGCCGGAGTGTGAAGTGTAATGTGTGCTGGTGATACCTGGTCAGGTGAACTCCTTTAGTGCCATCGGACGTACCATCACTCCCCTGAGTGGCAGAGCGACACCACTGAAACGA
This sequence comes from Ranitomeya imitator, assembly GCF_032444005.1. Taxonomy (NCBI): domain Eukaryota; kingdom Metazoa; phylum Chordata; class Amphibia; order Anura; family Dendrobatidae; genus Ranitomeya; species Ranitomeya imitator. The sequence goes on along the minus strand of NW_027193963.1, from coordinate 66,058 downwards.
CCAGGTCTCTGGGGCGCTGCAGATACTTTTCTGGAAAAGTATAATGTTACAGGGTATATACACTAGATTCCTTGATAGGGCGTTGATCCAGGGAACTAGTCTGATTGCTGTTATGTGGAGTCGGGAAGGAATTTTTTTCACCAATGTGGAGCTTACTCTTTGCCACATGGGTTTTTTTTGGCTTCCTCTGCATCAACATGTTAGGGCATGTTAGGTTAGGCTATGGGTTGAACTAGATGGACTTAAAGTCTTCCTTCAACCTTAATAACTGTGTTACAATAGTTTCTGTCTTTCGAAGCCGCTGAGATGACTTAAATGTCTCTCATCTCCTCCATCCGCTGGAGCCTAGATGGTTAACATGCGCAACTTTCCTCCCTCCCTGGAAATTTAAGACAATCAACCCTATTTAGACGTACAATTTCAACTTGGAAAGCGGTTAGGAAAAACTATAGTCTCTCTTTCAGAATATCTAAATATTTACCTCTGTGGGCAAACCCTGAATTCTCCCAGGGTATGGAAAATAAACTATACACCGCCTGGGGCCAAAAGATTATCAATGTCTCATCTCCTCCATCCGCTGGAGCCCCGAAGTACTTGAGAAATATCATCTCCCCCCTCCCACGCCCTTCAATATGAGCAAATCAAGCGCTCAGTTATGTCTAATCTGCAGAACAGGCTCGGACTGGCCCACCGGAGAACCGGAGGATTCTCCGGTGGGCCCAGCCGCCCAGGCACTGGCACAGGGCCCCCACTGCTCCAGGTCCCCCCCGCGCTCGCCTATGCACATATTCATGACCTTAATGAGCGGTATCACATGACCGCTCACGCAGGAAGAAGGTGCTGCGCCGGGAGTCGGGACAGAGCTAGAGGGATGTCGGCGCGGCCACGCAGTGTGTGGGACAGGTGACGGTCAGGTGAGTATGAGGGACGGGGGGATGGGGGGATGAATGAGGACATAAGCCGGCGCGCCATGCAAGATGGGAACAGGAGCGGGGGGGGGAGAGAAGCCATGCATACAGGAGAGGGGAATATGAGCCATGCATACAGGAGGGGGGAATATGAGCCATGCATTCAGGGGGGGGAATATGAGCCGCCATGCATACAGGAGGGGGGGTCATTATACAGTATTGAGCATCATGTGGGATCATTATACAGTATGGAGAACTGTGTGTGGCCATTATACAGTATTGAGCATCATGTGTGGCCATTATACAGTATGGAGCATCATGTGTGGCCAATGGACATTATACAGTATGAAGCATCATGTGTGGCCATTATACAGTATGGAGCATCATTTGTGGCCATTATGCAGTATTGAGCATCATGTGGGATCATTATACAGTATGGAGCACTATGTGTGGCCATTATACAGTATGGAGCGCTATGTGTGGCCATTATACAGTATGGAGCACTGTGTAACCGTTATACAGTATGGAGCATCATGTGTGGCCGTTATACAATATTGAGCATCATTTGTGGCCATTATACAGTATTGAGCATCATGTGGGATCATTATACAGTATGGAGCACTGTGTGGCCATTATACAGGTCCTTCTCAAAAAATTAGCATATAGTGTTAAATTTCATTATTTACCATAATGTAATGATTACAATTAAACTTTCATATATTATAGATTCATTATCCACCAACTGAAATTTGTCAGGTCTTTTATTGTTTTAATACTGATGATTTTGGTATACAACTCCTGATAACCCAAAAAACCTGTCTCAATAAATTAGCATATCAAGAAAAGGTTCTCTAAACGACCTATTACCCTAATCTTCTGAATCAACTAATTAACTCTAAACACATGCAAAAGATACCTGAGGCTTTTATAAACTCCCTGCCTGGTTCATTACTCAAAACCCCCATCATGGGTAAGACTAGCGACCTGACAGATGTCAAGAAGGCCATCATTGACACCCTCAAGCAAGAGGGTAAGACCCAGAAAGAAATTTCTCAACAAATAGGCTGTTCCCAGAGTGCTGTATCAAGGCACCTCAATGGTAAGTCTGTTGGAAGGAAACAATGTGGCAGAAAACGCTGTACAACGAGAAGAGGAGACCGGACCCTGAGGAAGATTGTGGAGAAGGACCGATTCCAGACCTTGGGGAACCTGAGGAAGCAGTGGACTGAGTCTGGTGTGGAAACATCCAGAGCCACCGTGCACAGGCGTGTGCAGGAAATGGGCTACAGGTGCCGCATTCCCCAGGTAAAGCCACTTTTGAACCATAAACAGCGGCAGAAGCGCCTGGCCTGGGCTACAGAGAAGCAGCACTGGACTGTTGCTAAGTGGTCCCAAGTACTTTTTTCTGATGAAAGCAAATTTTGCATGTCATTCGGAAATCAAGGTGCCAGAGTCTGGAGGAAGACTGGGGAGAAGGAAATGCCAAAATGCCTGAAGTCCAGTGTCAAGTACCCACAGTCAGTGATGGTGTGGGGTGCCATGTCAGCTGCTGGTGTTGGTCCACTGTGTTTCATCAAGGACAGGGTCAATGCTTTATGGAGATGAAGATTTCATTTTTTCAGCACGACCTGGCACCTGCTCACAGTGCCAAAACCACTGGTAAATGGTTTACTGACCATGGTATTACTGTGCTCAATTGGCCTGCCAACTCTCCTGACCTGAACCCCATAGAGAATCTGTGGGATATTGTGAAGAGAAAGTTGAGAGACGCAAGACCCAACACTCTGGATGAGCTTAAGGCCGCTATTGAAGCATCCTGGGCCTCCATAACATCTCAGCAGTGTCACAGGCTGATTGCCTCCATGCCACGCCGCATTGAAGCAGTCATTTCTGCCAAAGGATTCCCGACCAAGTATTGAGTGCATAACTGAACATTATTATTTGATGGTTTTTTTGTTTGTTATTAAAAAACACTTTTATTTGATTGGATGGGTGAAATATGCTAATTTATTGAGACAGGTTTTTTGGGTTATCAGGAGTTGTATGCCAAAATCATCAGTATTAAAACAATAAAAGACCTGACAAATTTCAGTTGGTGGATAATGTATCTATAATATATGAAAGTTTAATTGTAATCATTACATTATGGTAAATAATGAAATTTAACACTATATGCTAATTTTTTGAGAAGGACCTGCACATTATGGAGCATCATGTGTGGCCATTATACACTATGGAGCATCATGTGTGGCCATTATACAGTATTGAGCATCATGTGGGATCATTATACAGTATGGAGCACTGTGTGGCCATTATACATTATGGAGCATCATGTGTGGCCATTATACATTATGGAGCATCATGTGTGGCCATTATACAGTATTGAGCATCATGTGGGATCATTATACAGTATGGAGCACTGTGTGGCCATTATACATTATGGAGCATCATGTGTGGCCATTATACACTATGGAGCATCATGTGTGGCCATTATACAGTATTGAGCATCATGTGGGATCATTATACAGTATGGAGCACTGTGTGGCCATTATACATTATGGAGCATCATGTGTGGCCATTATACATTATGGAGCATCATGTGTGGCCATTATACAGTACTGAGCATCATGTGTGGCCATTATACAGTATGGAGAACTGTGTGTGGCCATTATACACTATGGAGCATCATGTGTGGCCATTATACAGTATTGAGCATCATGTGGGATCATTATACAGTATGGAGCACTGTGTGGCCATTATACATTATGGAGCATCATGTGTGGCCATTATACACTATGGAGCATCATGTGTGGCCATTATACAGTATTGAGCATCATGCGTGGCCATTATACAGTATGGAGAACTGTGTGTGGCCATTATACAGTATGGAGCATCATGTGTGGTGACCGTTATACAGTATTGAGCATCATGTGTGGCTATTATGTGTGGCCATATTTTTTTTTGTTTATAATTATTGTATATAAAACAGTGTGATCAGCAGTGCTAAATGGCTGTGGTTGGGACGTGGATATGGGTGTGACTAGTTGTGAAATGGGTGTGGTCAGAGGTGTGGCCTAAAATTTGCCGCGGCACACTATACGCGCCGCAAACTTTATACCTCCTTCCCTTCTTCAAAAGTTGGGAGGTATGGTACCACATTTGCCAGATCACGGCAAGTGCCACAAATCCCATGGGTAATGAATGAGGCCGAATGCAGTGTTGCTGTAAGTGATCCGTTACACGGCAGATGCAGAAAAACTGCCCGATCTGCTGCAAAAGGCGACTTTCACATCAGCGATTCTTGCCAAAGTCACTGCCGATAGTGTCATACTCACCAAAGGGGGAGGCAGCACTAAAAGTGCCTAGGGCAGCAGAAACTCTAAATACGGCCCTGGGGGGCTACATTATATTCTGTGGGGGGACTGCATTATACTCAGGGTACTACATTATATTATGGGGGCTACATCATACTATATGAAGGGGCTACAGTATACTCTATGGGGGGGCTGCATTATATTCTATGGTGGGGACTGTGTCATACCTGAGGGGGTTGCATTATATTTTGTGGGGTGCTGCATTATATTCTATGAGAGGGGACCGCATTATATTTTATGAGGGGGCTACATTATATTCTGTGAGGGGGCTACCCCAACCCTTGCTACATTATTAAGACGTGAACTACCTTATATTATACCCTGATATTAGCGCTTTTTACCGCACAATTGGTGGTCTTGTATCTACAGTTAGGGCCAGAAATATTTGGACAGTGACACAAGTTTTGTTATTTTAGCTGTTTACAAAAACATGTTCAGAAATACAATTATATATATAATATGGGCTGAAAGTGCACACTCCCAGCTGCAATATGATAGTTTCCACATCCAAATCGGAGAAAGGGTTTAGGAATCATAGCTCTGTAATGCATAGCGTCCTCTTTTTCAAGGGACCAAAAGTAATTGGACAATGGACTCTAAGGGCTGCAATTAACTCTGAAGGCATCTCCCTCGTTAACCTGTAATCAATGAAGTAGTTAAAAGGTCAGGGGTGGATTCCAGGTGTGTGGTTTTGCATTTGGAAGCTGTTGCTGTGAGCAGACAACATGCGGTCAAAGGAACTCTCAATTGAGGTGAAGCAGAACATCCTGAGGCTGAAAACAAAGAAAAAATCCATCAGAGAGATAGCAGACATGCTTGGAGTAGCAAAATCAACAGTTGGGTACATTCTGAGAAAAAAGGAATTGACTGGTGAGCTTGGGAACTCAAAAAGACCTGGGCGTTCACGGATGACAACAGTGGTGGATGATCGCCGCATACTTAATTTGGAGAAGAAGAACCCGTTCACAACATCAACTGAAGTCCAGAACACTCTCAGTGAAGTAGGTGTATCTGTCTCTAAGTCAACAGTAAAGAGAAGACTCCATGACAGTAAATACAAAGGGTTCACATCTAGATGCAAACCATTCATCAATACCAAAAATAGACAGGCCAGAGTTAAACTTGCAGAAAAACACCTCAGGAAGCCAGCTCAGTTCTGGAAAAGTATTCTATGGACAGATGAGACAAAGATCAACCTGTACCAGAATGATGGGAAGAAAAAAGTTTGGAGAAGAAAGGGAACGGCACATGATCCAAGGCACACCACATCCTCTGTAAAACATGGTGGAGGCAACGTGATGGCATGGGCATGCATGGCTTTCAATGGCACTGGGTCACTTGTGTTTATTGATGACATAAGAGCAGACAAGAGTAGCCGGATGAATTCTGAAGTGTACCGGGATATACTTTCAGCCCAGATTCAGCCAAATGCTGCAAAGTTGATTGGACGGCGCTTCATAGTACAGATGGACAATGACCCCAAGCATACAGCCAAAGCTACCCAGGAGTTCATGAGTGCCAAAAAGTGGAAGATTCTGCAATGGCCAAGTCAATCTCCAGATCTAAACCCAATTGAGCATGCATTTCACTTGCTCAAATCCAGACTTAAGACGGAAAGACCCACAAACAAGCAAGACCTGAAGGCTGCGGCTGTAAAGGCCTGGCAAAGCATTAAGAAGGAAGAAACCCAGCGTTTGGTGATGTCCATGGGTTCCAGACTTAAGGCAGTGATTGCCTCCAAAGGATTTGCAACAAAATATTGAAAATAAAAATATTTTGTTTGGGTTATGTTTATTTGTCCAATTACTTTTGACCTCCTAAAATGGGGAGTGTTTGTAAAGAAATGTGTACAATTCCTACATTTTCTATCAGATATTTTTGTTCAACCCTTCAAATTAAACGTTACAATCTGCACTTGAATTCTGTTGTAGAGGTTTCATTTCAAATCCAATGTGGTGGCATGCAGAGCCCAACTCGCGAAAATTGTGTCACTGTCCAAATATTTCTGGCCCTAACTGTATTTCTATGTAGCTACATAGTGGGCCCCAAGAATGATTTTCTCTGGTGGGCCCAAGGTGCTCCAGTCTGACGCTGCTGCAGGATGTTACATTCGAGTCGAGCCATAACATGCTAGATGATTTGCTGCAATACTCTCCCGGAAACCCCTCTTTATCCGTAATTTACTCCATTATGAAACCTCACCTATTGGACCCTCATCCAGATACTTTTTTTTTTAAGTATTGGAGACAACAATTGGAGAATACCGAAACTCCCTCCTTAATTAGAAAGGGCTGGTCTCTTTTCCGGGAAAATATAATAAATGAAAATTGGAGGGAAACTCAATTTAAAATGATGCATGGAGCAATCTCTGCTTTTAATATTCATAAACCAGATATAAGACCTAACAGACTTACAGCCTGCCCTAGATGTCAGCAACCTAGCTCTGATTTATTACATGGCCTATGGTCCTGCGGTTACATAGTCCCGTTTTGGGGCCTAGTTTCTGGATTACCAGCCTTTGGAGTAATGTGACAATGGCGATCTTACATTATTGGGAGAATATGAGTGGCGAGAGTTGCGGAGGGAGGGGTCCCCCAATACTAATACATACTATACTTATCATCGTCTACCCCTCAGTTGTCAGATTTAATAGCTCGACTGCATCATTACATGGCGGTGGAGCAAGGGGACGCACTCACAAATAAGGAGGTACAAGCGGGCAAATTTCTTAAAAAATGGAGACAGTTTCTTGGAAAACGTGCGGGGCCGATGCAAGGCGGAAGATGATAACTCCCTTCTCTTCCACTAGATGGTTCCTTTTGCAAAAATTGAAGAATAACCTGGGTCCACTACTAGGGTTGAGCGAAACGGATCGTTCATTTTCAAAAGTCGCCGACTTTTGGCACAGTCGGGTTTCATGAAACCCGACCCGATCCCTGTGTGGGGTCGGCCATGTGGTACGCGACATTCGCGCCAAAGTCGCGTTTCAATGACGCGAAAAGCGCCATTTCTCAGCCAATGAAGGTGGACGCAGAGTGTGGGCAGCGTGATGACGTAGGTCCTGGTCCCCACCATCTTACAGAAGGGCATTGCAGTGATTGGCTTGCTGTCTGCGGCGTCACAGAGGCTATAAAGGGGCGTTCCCGCCGACCGCCATCTTACTGCTGCTGATCTGAGCATAGGGACAGGTTGCTGCCGCTTCGTCAGAAGCAGGGATAGCGTTAGGCAGGGTCCATTAACCCCCAAACCGCCTGTGCTGTAGCGATTTCCACTGTCCAACACCACCTTTGTTTGCAGGGACAGTGGAAGCTACATTTTTTTTCCTCAGCGCTGTAGCTCATTGGGCTGCCTAGAAGGCTCCCTGATAGCTGCATTGCTGTGTGTACGCCGCTGTGCAAACCAACTGCTTTTTTCAAAGCACAAATCCTGTTGTTCCTTCCTTTCTGCACAGCTATCTTTTTTGTTTGTCCACACTTTTGATTTAATTTGTGCAGCAGTCCACTCCTTATTGCTGCCTGCCATACCTGGCTGAGATTACTGCAGGGAGATAGTAATTGTAGGACAGTCCCTTTTTTTTTTTTTTTTTTAATTCTCCCTGAAAAAAAAAAATAGTGGGATATTAATCTTGGCATTTGTGCTTGAGTGCCAGTCGTGTGTGCCATCTCTCCCCAATTGTGGGGCACAGAAAGCCTAGTGTCTATAATCCTTTTTTTTTTTTTTTTTCAATTCTCCCTAAAAAAAAAAGTAGTGGGAGATTAAGATTGGCATTTCTGCTAGAGTGCCAGTCCTGTGTGTGCCATCTCTCTCCAATTTTGGGGCACAGAAAGCCTAGTTTTTTTTTTATTTTTTTTATTTTGGTTTTTAAATTCTCCCTGAAAAATAAATAAATAGTGGGAGATTAATATTGCCCTTTGTGCTTCTGTGCCAGTCGTGTGTGCCATCTCTCTCAAATTGCGGGCCACAGAAAGCCTAGTGTCTGTTTTTTTGGGGGTTTTAAATTCTCCCTGAAAAAAAAAAAAATAGTGGGAGATTAATATTGGCCTTTGTGCTTCTGTGCCAGTCATAGTAACATAGTAACATAGTTAGTAAGGCCGAAAAAAGACATTTGTCCATCCAGTTCAGCCTATATTCCATCATAATAAATCCCCAGATCTACGTCCTTCTACAGAACCTAATAATTGTATGATACAATATTGTTCTGCTCCAGGAACACATCCAGGCCTCTCTTGAACCCCCCGACTGAGTTCGCCATCACCACCTCCTCAGGCAGCAATTCCAGATTCTCACTGCCCTAACAGTAAAGAATTCTCTTCTATGTTGGTGGAAAAACCTTCTCTCCTCCAGATGCAAAGAATGCCCCATTGTGCCCGTCACCTTCCTTGGTATAAACAGATCCTCAGCGAGATATTTGTATTGTCCCCTTATATACTTATACATGGTTATTAGATCGCCCCTCAGTCGTCTTTTTTCTAGACTAAATAATCCTAATTTCGCTATCTATCTGGGTATTGTAGTTCTCCCATCCCCTTTATTAATTTTGTTGCCCTCCTTTGTACTCTCTCTAGTTCCATTATATCCTTCCTGAGCACCGGTGCCCAAAACTGGACACAGTACTCCATGTGCGGTCTAACTAGGGATTTGTACAGAGGCAGTATAATGCTCTCATCATGTGTATCCAGACCTCTTTTAATGCACCCCATGATCCTGTTTGCCTTGGCAGCTGCTGCCTGGCACTGGCTGCTCCAGGTAAGTTTATCATTAACTAGGATCCCCAAGTCCTTCTCCCTGTCAGATTTACCCAGTGGTTTCCCGTTCAGTGTGTAATGGTGATATTGATTCCTTCTTCCCATGTGTATAACCTTACATTTATCATTGTTAAACCTCATCTGCCACCTTTCAGCCCAAGTTTCCAACTTATCCAGATCCATCTGTAGCAGAATACTATCTTCTCTTGTATTAACTGCTTTACATAGTTTTGTATCATCTGCAAATATCGATATTTTACTGTGTAAACCTTCTACCAGATCATTAATGAATATGTTGAAGAGAACAGGTCCCAATACTGACCCCTGCGGTACCCCACTGGTCACAGCGACCCAGTTAGAGACTATAACATTTATTACCACCCTCTGCTTTCTATCACTAAGCCAGTTACTAACCCATTTACACACATTTTCCCCCAGACCAAGCATTCTCATTTTGTGTACCAACCTCTTGTGCGGCACGGTATCAAACGCTTTGGAAAAATCGAGATATACCACGTCCAATGACTCACCGTGGTCCAGTCTATAGCTTACCTCTTCATAAAAGCTGATTAGATTGGTTTGACAGGAGCGATTTCTCATAAACCCATGCTGATATGGAGTTAAACAGTTATTCTCATTGAGATAATCCAGAATAACATCCCTCAGAAACCCTTCAAATATTTTACCAACAATATAGGTTAGACTTACTGGCCTATAATTTCCAGGTTCACTTTTAGAGCCCTTTTTGAATATTGGCACCACATTTGCTATGCGCCAGTCCTGCGGAACAGACCCTGTCGCTATAGAGTCACTAAAAATAAGAAATAATGGTTTATCTATTACATTACTTAGTTCTCTTAGTACTCGTGGGTGTATGCCATCCGGACCCGGAGATTTATCTATTTTAATCTTATTTAGCCGGTTTCGCACCTCTTCTTGGGTTAGATTGGTGACCCTTAATATAGGGTTTTCATTGTTTGTTGGGTTTCACCTAGCATTTCATTTTCCACCGTGAATACCGTGGAGAAGAAGGTGTTTAATATGTTAGCTTTTTCCTCGTCATCTACAACCATTCTTTCCTCACTATTTTTTAAGGGGCCTACATTTTCAGTTTTTATTCTTTTACTATTGATATAGTTGAAGAACAGTTTGGGATTAGTTTTACTCTCCTTAGCAATGTGCTTCTCTGTTTCCTTTTTGGCAGCTTTAATTAGTTTTTTAGATAAAGTATTTTTCTCCCTATAGTTTTTTAGAGCTTCAATGGTGCCATCCTGCTTTAGTAGTGCAAATGCTTTCTTTTTACTGTTAATTGCCTGTCTTACTTCTTTGTTTAGCCACATTGGGTTTTTCCTATTTCTAGTCCTTTTATTCCCACAAGGTATAAACCGCTTACACTGCCTATTTAGGATGTTCTTAAACATTTCCCATTTATTATCTGTATTCTTATTTCTGAGGATATTGTCCCAGTCTACCAGATTAAGGGCATCTCTAAGCTGGTCAAACTTTGCCTTCCTAAAGTTCAGTGTTTTTGTGACTCCCTGACAAGTCCCCCTAGTGAAAGACAGGTGAAACTGTACAATATTGTGGTCGCTATTTCCTAGATGCCCAACCACCTGCAGATTTGTTATTCTGTCAGGTCTATTAGATAGTATTAGGTCTAAAAGTGCTGCTCCTCTGGTTGGATTCTGCACCAATTGTGAAAGATAATTTTTCTTGGTTATTAGCAGAAACCTGTTGCCTTTATGGGTTTCACAGGTTTCTGTTTCCCAGTTAATATCCGGGTAGTTAAAGTCCCCCATAACCAGGACCTCATTATGGGTTGCAGCTTCATCTATCTGCTTTAGAAGTAGTCTTTCCATGGTTTCTGTTATATTTGGGGGTTTGTAACAGACCCCAATGAGAATTTTGTTACCATTTTTCCCTCCATGAATTTCGACCCATATGGACTCGACATCCTCATTTCCTTCGCTAATATCCTCCCTTAAAGTGGACTTTAGACAAGACTTTACATAGAGACAAACCCTTTTTTTTTTTTTTTTTTTTTTAATTCTCCCTGAAAAAATAAATAAATAGTGGGAGATTAACCCCTTCATGACCGGGGGATTTTTCGTTTTTCCGTGTTCGTTTTTCGCTCCCCTCCTTCCCAGAGCCATAACTTTTTTATTTTTCCATCAATTTGGCCATGTGAGGGCTTATTTTTTGCGGGACGAGTTGTACTTTTGAAGGACATCATTGGTTTTAGCATGTCGTGTACTAGAAAACGGGAAAAAAATTCCAAGTGCGGTGAAATTGCAAAAAAAGTGCAATCCCACATTGGTTTTTTGTTTGGCTTTTTTGCTAGGTTCACTAAATGCTAAAAATGACCTGCCATTATGATTCTCCAGGTCATTACGAGTTCATAGACACCAAACATGACTAGGTCATTTTTTATCTAAGTGGTGAAAAAAAATTCCAAACTTTGCTAAAAAAAAAAAAAAAAAATTGCGCCATTTTCCGATACTCGTAGCGTCTCCATTTTTCGTGATCTGGGGTCGGTTGAGGGCTTATTTTTTGCGTGCCGAGATGACGTTTTTAATGATAGCATTTCGGTGCAGATACGTTCTTTTGATCGCCCGTTATTGCATTTTAATGCAATGTCGCGGCGACCAAAAAAACGTAATTCTGGCGTTTCGAATTTTTTTCCCACTACGCTGTTTAGTGATCAGGTTAATACTTTTTTTTAATTGATAGATCGGGCGATTCTGAGCGCGGCGATACCAAATATGCGTAGATTTGATATTTTTTTATTGATTTATTTTGATTGGGGCGAAAGGGGGGTGATTTAAACTTTTATGTTTTTTTTATTTTTTTCACATTTTTTTTAACTTTTTTTTTTAACTTTTGCCATGCTTCAATAGCCTCCATGGGAGGCTAAAAGCAGGCACAACGCGATCGGCTCTGCTACATAGCAGCGATCTGCTGATCGCTGCTATGTAGCAGAATTGCACGTGTGCTGTGAGCGCCGACCACAGGGTGGCGCTCACAGCGACGGGCAATCAGTAACCATAGAGGTCTCAAGGACCTCTATGGCTACCATTCACAAGCATCGCCGACCCCCGATCATGTGATGGGGGTCGGCGATGACGTCATTTCCGGCCGCCCGGCCGGAAGCGGTAGTTAAATGCCGCTGTCTGCGTTTGACAGCGGCATTTAACTAGTTAATAGGTGCGGGCAGATCGCGATTCTGCCCGCGCCTATTACGGGCACATGTCAGCTGTTCAAAACAGCTGACATGTCCCGACTTTGGTGCGGGCTCACCGCGGAGCCCTGCATCAAAGCAGGGGAGCCGGCATCGGACGGTATAGTACGTCCGATGCCGGAAAGGGGTTAATATTGGCCTTTGTGCTTCTGTGCCAGTCCTGTGTGTGCCATCTCTCTCAAATTGTGGGCCACAGAAAGCCTAGTGTCTGTTTTTTTTTTTTTTTTTTGGTTTTTAAATCCTCCCTGAAAAAGAATAAACAGTGGGAGATTAATATTGGTCTTTGTGCTTCTGTGCCAGTCGTGTGTGCCATCTCTCTCAAATTGTGGGCCACAGAAAGCCTAGTGTCTGTTTTTTGTTTTTTTTTGGTTTTTAAATTCTCCCTGAAAAAAAAAATAAACAGTGGGAGATTAATATTGGCCTTTGTGCTTCTGTGCCAGTCGTGTGTGCCATCTCTCTCAAATTGTGGGCCACAGAAAGCCTAGTGTCTGTATTTTTTTTTTCTTTTTTTTTTTAAATTCTCCCTGAAAAAAAAATAAATAGTAGATAAATAGTGGAAGATTAATATTGGCCTTTGTGCTTCTGTGCCAGTCCTGTGTGTGCCATCTCTCTCAAATTGTGGGCCACAGAGAGCCTAGTGTCTGGTTTTTTTTTTTTATTTTGGTTTTTAAATTCTCCCTGAAAAAGAATAAATAGTGGGAAATTAATATTGGCCTTTGTGCTTCTGTGCCAGTCGTGTGTGCCATCTCTCTCAAATTGTGGGCCACAGAAAGCCTAGTTTTTTATTTTTTTTTTATTTTGGTTTTTAAATTCTCCCTGAAAAAAAAATAAATAGTGGGAGATTAATATTGGCCTTTCTGCTTCTGTGCCAGTCGTGTGTGCCATCTCTCTCAAATTGTGGGCCACAGAAAGCCTAGAGTCTGGTTTTTTTTTTTTGGTTTTTAAATTCTCCCTAAAAAAAAATAAATATTGGGAGATTAATATTGGCATTTGTGCTTGAGTGACAGTCCTGCGTGTGTGGCATCTCTCTCATTTTGTGCCCCAGAAAACCGAGTGTGTAACATTGTGCCTGATTTTCCTTGCAGTCTCACCCTCCTATAAAGGGATATCTAAATCCTACAGAAGTTTGAGTTCACCTTGTAAGTTGTTTTACAGTAACAAATACCGTTACTTTGGTTACGTTTTTAAAACAATGAGGAAGTCTGGTGGAAGAGGTCGTGGCCGTGGGCGTTCATTGCCAGCTGGTAATGATGGTAGTGGTGGTGGAGCATCAGGTGGTCGTGGGAAAAACAATATAGCACCTAAGTCTCGAGCTGTGGAGCCAGGTTTGTCGTCTGGCTACACAAGGCCTCGAACGCTCCCTTTTCTGGGAGTAGGAAAACCGCTTTTAAAGCCGGAGCAGCAAGAGCAAGTTTTGGCTTTCCTTGCCGACTCAGCCTCTAGCTCTTTTGCCTCCTCTTCTGAAACTGGTAAATGTAAAAGCAGTGCGTCGTTAGTGGATGTTCACGGTCAGGGACAAGTCGCTTCCTTGTCCTCTTCAGGAAAAACAACAACAGAGAAGGATGTGTCAGGCGACACAACGGGTTACTCCATGGAGCTCTTTACACATACCGTTCCTGGGTTAGAAAGTGAAACAGTTAACAGGCCATGCCCATTACAAGTTGAATCGGACATGGAGTGCACAGATGCACAGCGACAGCCAGATTACTATGCTGTTCCTTTGACTCAGACCACAACATTGCCCTCGCAGTGTACTGATCCAGAATCAGACCCTGATGAGACTATGGTGCCCCGTCACGAACGCTATACCACCGGCTTACACGGTGACACAGACGAAGTTGCACACGAGATAGAAGGGAGGTCATAGATGACCCAGTTGTTGACCCCGATTGGCAGCCATTGGGGGAACAGGGTGCAGGCGGCAGTAGTTCTGAAGCGGAGGAGGAGGGGCCGCAGCAGGCATCAACATCGCAACAGGTTCCATCTGCCGGGCCCGTATCTGGCCCAAAACGCGTGGCAAAGCCAAAACCTGTTGGAGGACAGCGTGGCCATCCGGTTAATGCTCAGTCTGCAATGCCTGAAAAGGTATCCGATGCTAGAAAGAGTGCAGTCTGGCATTTTTTTTAAACAACATCCAATTGATCAGCGCAAAGTCATCTGTCAAAAATGTTCAACTACCTTAAGCAGAGGTCAGAATCTGAAAAGTCTAAATATAAGTTGCATGCATAGACATTTAACCACCATGCATTTGCAAGCCTGGACTAACTACCAAACGTCCCTTAAGGTTGTAGCACCCTCGGCCAATGAAGCTAGTCAGCAACGCTACATCCCTTCCGTCACTGTAAGGCCACCATTTTCCGCACCACCTGCAGTATCTGTGCAGGTTTCGTTGCCAGTCCAAAGCAGTCAGGGTCAGGGAATCACCAGTTTCGTAGTTGGAAACACTGCATGTAGGGCACCGGCAAGAATACCGTCTCCAACCGTCTCTCAGTCTGCCATGTCCACCGGCACCCCCGCTAGTTCCACGATCTCCAGCTCTCCAGTCCAGCTCACCCTACATGAGACTCTCGTTAGAAAAAGGAAGTACTTAGCCTCGCATCCGCGTACACAGGGTTTGAACGCCCACATAGCTAGACTAATCTCGTTAGAGATGATGCCCTACCGGTTAGTTGAAAGCAAAGCTTTCAAAGCCCTGATGGACTACGCTGTACCACGCTACGAGCTACCCAGTCGACACTTCTTTTCGAGAAAAGCCATCCCAGCCCTCCACCAGCATGTTAAAGAGCGCATCGTCCATGCACTCAGGCAATCTGTGAGTACAAAGGTGCACCTGACAACAGATGCATGGACCAGGAGGCAAGGCCAGGGACGTTACGTGTCCATCACGGCACACTGGATGAATGTGGTGGATGCAGGGTCCACAGGGGACAGCAATTTTGGGACAGTTCTGCCTAGCCCACGGTCTAAGAAACAGTTGGCTGTAGCCGTTCGCACCCCCTCCTCCTCCTCCTCGTCCTCCTGCAGAAGCGAGAGCTCGTCCACAGACCACAGTCGCACAACCACTCCATCCGCAGCTGCCACTGTTGCACACCAGGTGTCCCATTATGGGGCAGCTACTGGCAAGCGTCAGCAGGCTGTATTGGCTATGAAGTGTTTGGGCGACAACAGACACACCGCGGAAGTTCTGTCCGAGTTCTTGCAGAAAGAAATGCAGTCGTGGCTGGGCACTGTAGATATTGAGGCAGGCAAGGTAGTGAGTGATAACGGAAGGAATTTCATGGCTGCCATCTCCCTTTCCCAACTGAAACACATTCCTTGCCTGGCTCACACCTTAAACCTGGTGGTGCAGTGCTTCCTGAAAAGTTATCTGGGGTTATCTGACCTGCTCCTCAAAGTGCGCGGACTTTGCTCGCATATCCGCCGTTCGCCCATACACTCCAGCCGTATGCAGACCTATCAGCGGTCTTTGAACCTTCCCCAGCATCGCCTAATCATCGACGTTGCAACAAGGTGGAACTCAACACTGCACATGCTTCAGAGACTGTGCGAACAGAGGCGTGCTGTTATGTTTTTGTGGGAGGATACACATACACGGGCAGGCAGTAGGATGGCAGACATGGAGTTGTCAGGTGTGCAGTGGTCGAAGGTACAAGACATGTGTCAAGTCCTTCAGTGTTTTGAGGAATGCACATGGCTGGTTAGTGCAGACAACGCCATAATAAGCATGAGCATCCCCCTAATGCGTCTGCTGATGCAAAGTTTGACGCACATAAAGGAGCAGGCGTCTGCAGCAGAGGAAGAGGAAAGCCTTGATGACAGTCAGCCATTGTCTGGTCAGGGCACTGTACAGGACGAGGTAGCGGGCGAACAGGAGGAGGAGGAGGACGAGGAGGATGATGGGGATGAGTATTTTTTTAATGAGGAAGCTTCTCCGGGGCCAATAGCAACTGGTAGCGTTGCAAGGCTGGGTTCAGGTTTTTTTAGGGAGACAAGTGACGTAGATTTGCCTGAAACTGCCCCTCAACCCAGCACGACCGCAGATTTGACAACTGGAACTTTGGCCCACATGGAGGATTATGCCTTACGTATCCTGAAAAGGGACCCACGCATTATTAAAATGATGACCGATGACGATTACTGGTTGGCCTGCCTCCTTGATCCTCGCTATAAAGGCAAATTGCAAAATATTATGCCACATGAGAACCTGGAACAAATATTAGCAACCAAACAATCAACTCTTGTTGACCGTTTTATTCAGGCATTCCCAGCACACAGCGACGGTGATCGTTATCACACGAGCTGCAGGGGGCAGCAGGCCAGAGGTGTTAGAGGTGCACAAATTAGAAGTGGCGTTGGACAGAGGGGTTTTCTGACCAGGTTGTAGAGTGATTTTGCTATGACCGCAGACAGGACAGGTACCGCAGCATCAATTCAAAATGACAGGAGACAACATTTGTCCAGTATGGTTACTAACTATTTTTCATCCCTTATCGACGTTCTCCCTCAACCGTCATTCCCATTTGATTACTGGGCATCCAAATTAGACACCTGGCCAGAATTGGCAAAATATGCATTGCAGGAGCTTGCTTGCCCAGCAGCTAGTGTGCTATAAGAAAGAGTATTCAGTGCTGCAGGTTCAATATTAACCGAAAAAAGGACTCGTCTGGCTACCCAAAATGTTGATGATCTAACCTTCATTAAAATGAACCACAACTGGATTTCGAATTCTTTTGCCCCACCTTTCCCGGCTGACACCTAGCTTTCCTATGAAAAGGTCTTGCTTGTGGACTGCTCTGACTGACTTTTCCAATCTCGTAATTTGCAGCAGCTGTTTGTCCAGCATACGACATGTTTATACCTCCCTAAATGGCCAAACTTCCCCCACGGGGCCGTGGTCTCGCCACTTGGCGCAAGCACCCGTGAGAGTGCCGTTTGTCTGAAGAGGTGGGTGTGCACGCTTTTGGTCGACGGCACTGCCACTGGGTCCCTCATAGTACAATAAAGTGTCTCTGGCGGTGGTGGTGCGCACCCAACGTCAGACACACCGTTGTAACATGAGGGGCCCTGGGCCTGTACCTCCGGCCACAAGAGAGTTCCCCCCCCAGCTCAAACAGTGCTCTACCACTTGCAAAATTATCTCTCACAGCTCCACCAATGTTTAGTCTATGCCCTGACATCCTTCAATGCCTGGCACTGACAATACCATTGTGTTGACATGTATGATGCTACTTAAAATAGTCAGGGGCAGTGTCCTATATTTACACCAGTAAATACTTTGCGCCAAATTACTAGGTCTGAAACTCAGCAGAGGAGCCCACCCCTGTACCTAAGTATGCCACCCTTTTGTGTTTTGGTTTTGTTGTATTGCGAGACATTAACATCTATTTATTTTTTAGGAGTACTAACTGTGTCAGACACTCATTACAATCGGCCTCCGCTAACAACACTAATGCTGCCTGTGTACCCATGCAAGATAATTCCAAGTGTCTACAGCCTACTTTTTTTATGTTAGGCCTACTAAGCCTGTCTGCGGTCCATTATAGAAATTGTCCTTCACTGACCACACCACTGCTGCCCGTGTACCCCTGGAACCTATTTTAAAGTGCCTACAGCCCACTTTTAATATGTTAGGCCTACTAAGCCTGTCTGCGGTCCCTCCTTCCACTAGTCCTCCACTGACCAGACCACTGTTGCCCGTGTACCCCTGGAACCTATTTTAAAGTGCCTACAGCCTACTTTTGTTATGTTAGGCCTACTAAGCCTGTCTGCGGTCCCTCCTTCCAGTAGTCCTCCACTGACCAGACCACTGCTGCCCGTGTACCCCTGGAACCTTTTTTAAAGTGCCTACAGCCTACTTTTGTTATGTTAGGCCTAATAAGCCTGTCTGCGGTCCCTCCTTCCACTAGTCCTCCACTGACCAGACCACTGCTGCCCGTGTACCCCTGGAACCTTTTTTAAAGTGCCTACAGCCTACTTTTGTTATGTTAGGCCTACTAAGCCTGTCTGCGGTCCCTCCTTCCACTAGTCCTCCACTGACCAGACCACTGTTGCCCGTGTACCCCTGGAACCTATTTTAAAGTGCCTACAGCCTACTTTTGTTATGTTAGGCCTACTAAGCCTGTCTGCGGTCCCTCCTTCCACTAGTCCTCCACTGACCAGACCACTGCTGCCCGTGTACCCCTGGAACCTTTTTTAAAGTGCCTACAGCCTACTTTTGTTATGTTAGGCCTACTAAGCCTGTCTGCGGTCCCTCCTTCCACTAGTCCTCCACTGACCACACCACTGCTGCCCGTGTACCCCTGGAAACTTTTTTAAAGTGCCTACAGCCTACTTTTGTTATGTTAGGCCTACTAAGCCTGTCTGCGGTCCCTCCTTCCACTAGTCCTCCACTGACCAGACCAATGCTGTCCGTGTACCCCTGGAACCTATTTTAAATTGCATAGAGCATCCTTTTTTTAATTGTAGGCGTACTAAGTCTGTCTGCGGTCCATAATTGAAATTGTCCTCCACTGGACAGACCAATGCTGCCTGTGTACCCCTGTAACCTTTTTTAAACTGCATTGAGCCAAATTTTGTGTTTAAGGCCTACTACCTGTGTTTGTCTGCGCCACTCAATAAAGCTGTCCTCCTCTGAAAAAAGCTGAGCGTCAATAGTCTGGTTTTCAGCCTATAGGAATTTGAAAACTGCATTGGGGCTACTACTTCGGTAGGGCCTACTAACGGTGTCTGCCGCTCCAAGGTGTTCTCCAGGTTGCCTCTCCATTGCTTCGATCTTCTAGCTCTCGTTATGTAGTTGTTGAAACAACTCTGCATTAGGCCTACAAGTTGGGTCTGGGTTGTAGAGACGGTGTCTGCCGCTCCAAGGTGTTCTCCAGGTTGCCTCTCCATAGCTTCTATCTTCTAGCTCTCGTTAAGTAGTTGTTGAAACAACACTGCATTAGGCCTACAAGTTGGGTCTGGGTCGTAGAGACGGTGACTTTTTTTTATGTTAGGCCTACTAAGCATTAGGCCTACAAGTTGGGTCTGGGTTGTAGAGATGGTGTCTGCCGCTCCAAGGTGTTCTCCAGGTTGCCTCTCCATTGCTTCAATCTTCATGCTCGTCTTAAGTAGTTGTTGAAACAACACTACTTTACGCCTACAAGTTGGGTCTGGGTCGTAGAGACGGTGTCTGCCACTCCAAGGTGTTCTCCAGGTTGCCTCTCCATTGCTTCAATCTTCATGCTCGTCTTAAGTAGTTGTTGAAACAACACTGCATTAGGCCTACAAGTTGGGTCTGGGTTGTAGAGACGGTGCCTACCACTCCAAGGTGTTCTCCAGGTTACCTCTCCATAGCTTATATCTTCTAGCTCTCGTTAAGTTGTTGTTGAAACAACACTGCATTAGGCCTACAAGTTGGGTCTGGGTTGTAGAGACGGTGTCTGCCGCTCCAAGGTGTTCTCCAGGTTGCCTCTCCATTGCTTCAATCTTCATGCTCGTCTTAAGTAGTTGTTGAAACAACACTGCATTAGGCCTACAAGTTGGGTCTGGGTTGTAGAGACGGTGTCTGCCACTCCAAGGTGTTCTCCAGGTTGCCACATAATCGAAGCTGCATACAGCCTATTTTGTTATTTTACGCCTACTAAGTCTTTCTGTGGTCCCTCCTTCCAATTGTCCTCCACTGAGCACACCAATGCAGACCGTGTACCCATGTAACCTTTTTTAAACCTGCGTCGAGCCAACTTTGTGGTGTAAGGCCTACTTGTAGTGTCTGGCTGCGCCACTCAATACAGCTGTCCTCTTTACAAAAAATGACCTACAATTATCTGGTTTTCAGCCTATCGGAATTTTAAAACTGCAGTGGGCCGACTAGTTGGGTTGGGGCCTTCTATCGGTGTCTGCCGCTCCTTGCTGTTCTCCTCCAGTGAAGAAAGCTGTGCCGCCTGTTTACTACTGTTGCCAATTTTGAACTTCATTTAGACTACTTACTGATTTGGGCCTACTCTCTGTGTCAGCCTCTCATTCCTGTTGTCCTCCACTGAACAAAGCAATGCCCCCTGGTTAGTCCTGTTACCAATTTTGAACTGCATTTAGCCCACTTTATTCTTTGGGCCCATATCTGTTTCCCCCTCATCCTGCCCATTGCCCAGCCATTGATAGAGGAGTCTGCTGGTACATTGACCCATAACGCAACATTCCCCGTGCACCCTGCTGAAAGTCAGGTTCCCCTTCCCGCATACCATACCACCTTACACGGGGACAAAGAGGAAGGTGCAGATGAAGGTGCAGGTTCCTTCATCAGGTGGGGGGAGGAATACTCGTTGGCGACGTCACTGGCACAGGGCCCCTCATAGTACGCAAAAGTGTTGCTGCCGGTGGGAGGCGCCCCCGCCGTGCAAACACACCGCCGTACTTTGAGGGGCCCTGTGCCAGTGCCAACGAGTGGGCCCCCCCTGCTTGCTCAGGATCACAGCACTTGCAAAGTTGAAATACTTACCTCTCCCTGCTCCACTGCCGTGACGTGGTCCAGATTTCCTGGGCCCACTAAATACTTGAACCAACCCTACCCCCCACAACTTTAGCCAAATGACCCCCAATTTCCAATGCCTTACTATTATTATAAGGTAAATTTAGAATGACGAGCTTCTGTAACAAGAATGTATGTTTTTTGCCATTAAAATGGGCACTGTAGGTGTTTTCCTGGCCTCCACTCACTGCCGACTATGCTCCCCCATTGACTTGCATTGGGTTTCGTGTTTCGGTCGATCCCCGACTTTTCGCGATAATCGGCCGATTCCACTCGACTCGACTTTTGAGATAGTTGGGTTTCGCGAAACCCGACTCGACTCTAAAAAAGTCAAGGTCGCTCAACCCTATCCACTACAATTACCAGAGGATTGTTCTTGCCATGATTAGCGTTAGATGTTTTACTACTTTACTGGATAATGGGAAGGCGGGCTAGACTGCCGGTTGGAATGGGTTAGGCGACTCGGTGAAGGCTCCCCGCTCCTTTTCTTACTCTCCTCCCTCCCTTTCCCCCTTCCCTTCTTCTTTTATTTCTTTGTTTGTTTTTGTATTTTTGACAATTCTCTCCGCGATCCCATATAGATTTTATAATATTGGCTAAGATTACCTTCGTTATCTCCAAAAGAAGATATTCTTAATCGGTAACCTTTACTTGTGTCTTGTGGAGACTGTAACAATTACAATGTACAATGTCTAAATCCTATGATTGATGCCAATGGATTGTTCTTTCATATGGTTGTAAATGCAAATTTTCAATAAAAAATTATATTAAAAACAAAAACAAAAGGCCATTCAGAAATTGGGGGAGATTCACAAGGAGCGGACTGCTGCTGTCCACACTGCCAAAAGTACCAATACCGGGTTTACAGTCAACAGTATCACTGGGCTTGATTGGCAGCAAACTCGCCTGACCTTAACCTCATAGAGAATCTATGGAGTATTGTCAAGAGGAAGGTGAGAAACACCAGACCAACAATGCAGATGAGCTGAAGGCTGCTATCAAAGCAACCTGGGCTTCCATAACCCCTCAGCAGTGCCGCAGGCTGATCGCCTCAATGCCACGCCACATTGATGCAGTAATTGATGGAAAAGGACCAAGTATTGAGGGCATTTACTGAACATACATTTCAGTAGGACAACATTTCGGATTTTACAATCATTTTTCAAGCTGGTGATATAAAGTATTCCAATTTACTGAGATACTGACTTTTGGGATTTCATTGGCTGTAAGCCATAATCATCAACATTAACAGAAATAAACACATGAAATAGATTACTCTGTGTGTAATGACTCTGTGTGTGATGTAATTAACTTTTTGATGATATTCTAATTTTGTGAGAAGCACTTGTACATATATAGAAATAAAGCAATTTTTTACAAATAGTGTATATATATATATAATTACTGCTTTCTCATTTACTTCATACATTGTGCTCACTATGGGGACATAAAAGAGGGGCATTTCACAATTTAAGTAAAGGATGAAACTTTCCAAAGACAAAAAGATTAATGTTAACGATGTCATGATTTTTAATGATTGATTACATTGATGATTACCTCTTCAATATTTGTCACAGTTGTTAATAGTAAACTCTGCAACCAAGGAGTTAAATGTTCTATGGAGAAGAAAAAAGACCCGTGAGGTAATAAACATATCCAGTATTTCCATTCCTATGATGGAGGATTAGTGGTGAGCGAGCGTGCTCTGATAAGGTGTTAACTCAGCATGCTCGAGTGCTAATCCAACATTTCGGCGTGCCATAAAAGTATGCTCGAGACGCTGCAGGGATTTCTGAAATCTCAGCTTTTTCTTTAAAGCAGCGCTTTGTCAAGTCTCTCAGTTTTGCAGCGTATTTCACCCATTCAAGTGAATGATAAAAAACGCCGGTAAAAACGGCAAAACGTATATTCGGCGTGAGGAAAAAAACTGCAGCATTCTGTGATTACAGTCCAAAATCGGACACTGGCAGGAAACAGTCGCACGCCTTATGGAGCATCAGAGGGACAAGCGGTTTTTACAGATACATTCCATTTCTGTAGCAAAGAAGCCTGTAAATGGTCGTGTAAAAGATTAATAGCTGCGGAATAACAGGACGGATTCTACACGGACAGAACACGGAGGACAAGTGAGAAAACCTCGCCCCACTCTCCTGGATTATTGGTACACAAGTGTGAGCGAACCCGAAATATTGCCGGGCAGCAAGTATCTGTGCAGAGCCGATGCTGGAAAATTCTATCACAAGATTCCGTGATGACATCACTGGTGATTGTCGGCCAGGATGACATCACTGGTGATTGTCGGCCACTGTGACATCACTGGTGATTGTCGGCCATTGTGACATCACAGCCCCTATAAATAGAAGCCGCGCAGGGTTCCGGGTGCCATTTTTGGTTCTATAGTGACGGAGAGCATTTGCAATTTCTCACTATGGCTGAATTACATCTGAATGATTTTCAGGTACAAGCGCTATTGGAGGTTCTTATCTTCCATCGCCCTAACATTGCGCTTCTACCACCCGATGACGTCCTCTGCTTCACTCACCGGCTGGTGGTGCAGCTAGTAAAGGATTGCCTGACTAAACACCGACAAGATCAACTGACGTCAGAGTATC
The DNA here is from genome assembly GCF_032444005.1 of Ranitomeya imitator. NCBI lineage: Eukaryota > Metazoa > Chordata > Amphibia > Anura > Dendrobatidae > Ranitomeya > Ranitomeya imitator. Next base: position 42,678 of record NW_027193963.1, on the reverse strand, counting down.
TGACAGATTTATGTCACAACATCAAGACTTTACTACAGCAGGTAAGTGGCGGACGCTCCGCACACAACTTCTCTGTACTCAGAGATAATAATGGTGGGACAGAAGCTTCTTCTTTCCTCCCATATAAAACACGACGAGTCCCCAAATCCTGTATGGAGTCAGTGTATCTGCAGAGAGGAGCAGATGACACATACAATGGCCGCCAATCATCTCAGATTGTTCTTTTTTGTTTCTTTTCTTCTTTATAGGCCGAAAAAAAGTCTCAATCTGGAGACTTGGCTTATATTACAGAACTGGCCGAAAAAATCCTGCGTGTACTAGAACTTCCGGACCGCTCGTCGGACCGCCAGGTAAGCAGCGTCGGACTGGAGCACCTTGGGCCCACCAGAGAAAATCATTCTTGGGGCCCACTATGTAGCTACATAGAAATAAATACAAGACCACCAATTGTGGGGTAAAATACTAATATCAGGGTGTAATATAAGGTAGTACACTTCTTAATTATATAGCACTGGTTGGAGTAGCCCCATCATAGAATATAAAGTAGGCCCCTCATAGAATAAAAAGTAGCCCCCTCATAGAATTTAATGTAGCCCCCTCATAGAATAAAAAGTAGCCCCCTCATAGAATTTAATGTAGCCCCCTCATAGAATATAATGTAGCCCCCTCATAGAATTTCATGTAGCCCCCTCATAGAATATAATGTAGCCCCCTCATAGAATATAATGTAGCCCCCTCATAGAATAAAAAGTAGCCCCCTCATAGAATTTAATGTAGCCCCCTCGTAGAATAAAAAGTACCCCCCTCATAGAATTTAATGTAGCCCCCTCATAGAATATAATGTAGCCCCCTCATAGAATAAAAAGTAGCCCCCTCATAGAATTTAATGTAGCCCCCTCATAGAATATAATGTAGCCCCCTCATAGAATATAATGTAGCCCCCTCATAGAATAAAAAGTAGCCCCCTCATAGAATATAATGTAGCCCCCCTCATAGAATTTAATGTAGCCCCCCATAGAATATAATGTATCCTCCCATAGAATATAGTTTAGCACCTCAAAAAATATAATGTAGCTCCCTCATAGGGTATAATGCAGCCTCCCATAGAATATAATGTAGCCCCCTCAGAGTATAATGCAGCACCCCTCATAGGGTATAATGCAGCCCCCCCATAGAATATAATGTAGACCCACATAGAGTATAATGCACTCCCAAATTGAATATAATGTAGCCCCACAGTCCTACAGTATTATGGCCACCAGGACTCACTCACTGACATATATATATATATATATATATATAAACAAACACAATCCTCACCTCTCCTCCTTGTTCCCCACTGATCCCGGCTCTGCTCCGGTATCAGCAGCTGCACTGCCATTTGCCCAACACACAGCGGGTACGCGATGAAGTGACGTCATCACACACCTTCAGTGTCAGAGGCAGAGGGGAATGATGGGAGATGGAGCGTCGTCTGATGCTCTCTCCTCCATTATTGCTTTCATCTGTGATGCCGATACAGTTGAATGTGGTGCACACTGGGGAGGAGTGCTGGCATTAGGCCCCCCTGACTTACAGGCCCCATAGTGGCCGCTTGGGCTGGGGCCCCTGGGTGAGCCGGGGCCCTGGTCTGCCAGCCATGATAGGGGGCAGTGTTAGACTCAGCCTGTGGCTAACACTGCCCGCTATTAAAGTTAAATTAATATTCACCGCTCTCCATGCCCATGGGGGTGTGGTGTTGACAGAAGATTCATTTCTTTTTAGCAGCGGGGACAGGCTTTAGCAGCAGCAGCCTGTCACCCACTGCTGCTTCGCTGGCATCAGGTGGGTCCCCCTGACTCACGGGCCCCATAGCAGTTGCATGGTCTGCCACTTTTAGCAATACGCCACTGGCTAGGGCCCCTGGAGCAGCAGGAGCCCTAGGCAGCTGCCTGCCCTGTATGCCAGCAGGTGTCAATGCCTGGGCCCCCTGGAGAATCCTCCAGTTCTCTGGAGGGCCAGTTGGACCCTTCCGGTAAGGAGCCATCAATTGGTGCATCAGTAAATGTTGGTTTCATCTGTCCTGATTGATGGATTTGTGGATTTAGTGAAATCTTCCACATATTAATTATCTCTATTATATCTATTAGGAAACACCAGAAGGCGACAACGAATATGGGGAGAATGTGACCCCGGAAATCCCTGACTCTAATAGGAGTCAGCTGGAGCCGAGCAGCGATCTGATTGCAGGTGAGCCGATCACATGACCGTCTACAAGGAATCTCCAGATATTACGCAGCAGGGAATAATGGTGGATTTACTCTCTACTCCGTGAAATGGGACCTGTCAGCACATGATACATATAGGAGTGGTGGGATGATGGCAGAGGACGTTCCCCCCATTATATCCAGATATTACACAGCAGGGGATAATGGCGGATTTACTCTCTACTCCGTGAAATGGGGACCTGTCAGCACATGATACATATAGGAGTGGTGGGATGACGGCGTAGGACGTTCCCCCCATTATATCCAGATATTACACAGCAGGGAATAATGGTGGATTTACTCTCTACTCCGTGAAATGGGACCTGTCAGCACATAATACATATAGGAGTGGTGGGATGATGGCGGAGGACGTTCCCCCCATTATATCCAGACATTACACAGCAGGGAATAATGGTGGATTTACTCTCTACTCCATGTAATGGGACCTGTCAGCACATGATACATATAGGAGTGGTGGGATGATGGCGGAGGACGTTCCCCCCATTATATCCAGATATTACACAGCAGGGAATAATGGTGGATTTACTCTCTACTCCGTGAAATGGGACCTGTCAGCCCATAATACATATAGGAGTGGTGGGATGATGGCAGAGGACGTTCCCCCCATTATATCCAGATATTACACAGCAGGGAATAATGGTGGATTTACTCTCTACTCCATGTAATGGGACCTGTCAGCACATAATACATATAGGAGTGGTGGGATGACGGCGTAGGACGTTCACCCCATTATATCCAGATATTACACAGCAGGGAATAATGGCGGATTTACTCTCTACTCCATGTAATGGGGACCTGTCAGCACATGATACATATAGGAGTGGTGGGATGACGGCGTAGGACGTTCACCCCATTATATCCAGATATTACACAGCAGGGAATAATGGCGGATTTACTCTCTACTCCATGTAATGGGGACCTGTCAGCACATGATACATATAGGAGTGGTGGGATGACGGCGGAGGACGATCCCCCCATTATACCCAGACATTACACAGCAGGGAATAATGGCGGATTTACTCTCTACTCCATGTAATGGGGACCTGTCAGCACATAATACATATAGGAGTGGTGGGATGATGGCAGAGGACGTTCCCCCCATTATACCCAGACATTACACAGCAGGGAATAATGGCGGATTTACTCTCTACTCCATGTAATGGGGACCTGTCAGCACATGATACATATAGGAGTGGTGGGATGACGGCGTAGGACGTTCACCCCATTATATCCAGATATTACACAGCAGGGAATAATGGCGGATTTACTCTCTACTCCATGTAATGGGGACCTGTCAGCACATGATACATATAGGAGTGGTGGGATGACGGCGGAGGACGATCCCCCCATTATACCCAGACATTACACAGCAGGGAATAATGGCGGATTTACTCTCTACTCCATGTAATGGGGACCTGTCAGCACATGATACATATAGGAGTGGTGGGATGACGGCGGAGGACGATCCCCCCATTATACCCAGACATTACACAGCAGGGAATAATGGCGGATTTACTCTCTACTCCATGTAATGGGGACCTGTCAGCACATAATACATATAGGAGTGGTGGGATGACGGCGTAGGACGTTCCCCCCATTATATCCAGATATTACACAGCAGGGAATAATGGCGGATTTACTCTCTACTCCATGTAATGGGGACCTGTCAGCACATGATACATATAGGAGTGGTGGGATGACGGCGGAGGACGATCCCCCCATTATACCCAGACATTACACAGCAGGGAATAATGGCGGATTTACTCTCTACTCCATGTAATGGGACCTGTCAGCACATGATACATATAGGAGGGGTGGGATGATGGCAGAGGACGTTCCCCCCATTATACCCAGACATTACACAGCAGGGAATAATGGCGGATTTACTCTCTACTCCATGTAATGGGACCTGTCAGCACATGATACATATAGGAGTGGAGGGATGACGGCGGAGGACGTTCCCCCCATTATATCCAGATATTACACAGCTGGGGATAATGGCGGATTTACTCTCTACTCCATGTAATGGGGACCTGTCAGCACATGATACATATAGGAGTGGAGGGATGACGGCAGAGGACGTTCCCCCCATTATATCCAGATATTACACAGCAGGGGATAATGGCGGATTTACTCTCTACTCCATGTAATGGGGACCTGTCAGCACATGATACATATAGGAGTGGAGGGATGACGGCGGAGGACGTTCCCCCCATTATATCCAGATATTACACAGCAGGGAATAATGGCGGATTTACTCTCTACTCCATGTAATGGGGACCTGTCAGCACATGATACATATAGGAGTGGTGGGATGACGGCGGAGGACGTTCCCCCCATTATATCCAGATATTACACAGCAGGGAATAATGGCGGATTTACTCTCTACTCCATGTAATGGGGACCTGTCAGCACATGATACATATAGGAGTGGTGGGATGACGGCAGAGGACGTTCCCCCCATTATATCCAGATATTACACAGCAGGGAATAATGGCGGATTTACTCTCTACTCCATGTAATGGGACCTGTTAGCACATGATACATATAGGAATGGAGGGATGACGGCAGAGGACGTTCCCCCCATTATATCCAGATATTACACAGCAGGGAATAATGGCGGATTTACTCTCTACTCCATGTAATGGGGACCTGTCAGCACATGATACATATAGGAGTGGTGGGATGACGGCAGAGGACGTTCCCCCCATTATATCCAGATATTACACAGCAGGGAATAATGGTGGATTTACTCTCTACTCCATGTAATGGGGACCTGTCAGCACATGATACATATAGGAGTGGAGGGATGACGGCGGAGGACGTTCCCCCCATTATATCCAGATATTACACAGCAGGGAATAATGGCGGATTTACTCTCTACTCCATGTAATGGGGACCTGTTAGCACATGATACATATAGGAGTGGTGGGATGACGGTGTAGGACGTTCCCCCCATTATATCCAGATATTACACAGGAGGGGATAATGGCGGATTTACTCTCTACTCCATAGAATGGGACCTGTCAGCACATGATTCATATAGGAGTGGTGGGATGACGGCACAGGACGTTCCCCCCCCCCATTATATCCAGATATTACACAGGAGGGGATAATGGCAGATTTACTCTCTACTCCATGTAATGGGACCTGTCAGCACATGATACATATAGGAGTGGAGGGATGACGGCGGAGGACGTTCCCCCCATTATATCCAGATATTACACAGCTGAGAATAATGGCGGATTTACTCTCTACTCCATGTAATGGGACCTGTCAGCACATGATACATATAGGAGTGGTGGGATGACGGCACAGGACGTTCCCCCCCATTATATCCAGATATTACACAGGAGGGGATAATGGCAGATTTACTCTCTACTCCATGTAATGGGACCTGTCAGCACATGATACATATAGGAGTGGTGGGATGACGGCGGAGGACGTTCCCCCCATTATATCCAGATATTACACAGCAGGGAATAATGGCGGATTTACTCTCTACTCCATGTAATGGGGACCTGTTAGCACATGATACATATAGGAGTGGTGGGATGACGGTGTAGGACGTTCCCCCCATTATATCCAGATATTACACAGGAGGGGATAATGGCGGATTTACTCTCTACTCCATGTAATGGGACCTGTCAGCACATGATACATATAGGAGTGGTGGGATGACGGCACAGGACGTTCCCCCCCATTATATCCAGATATTACACAGGAGGGGATAATGGCAGATTTACTCTCTACTCCATGTAATGGGACCTGTCAGCACATGATACATATAGGAGTGGTGGGATGACGGCGGAGGACGTTCCCCCCATTATATCCAGATATTACACAGCAGGGAATAATAGCAGATTTACTCTCTACTCCATGTAATGGGGACCTGTCAGCACATGATACATATCGAAGTGGAGGGATGACGGCGGAGGATGTTCCCCCCATTATATCCAGATATTACACAGCAGGGAATAATGGCGGATTTACTCTCTACTCCATGTAATGGGGACCTGTCAGCACATGATACATATAGGAGTGGTGGGATGACGGCAGAGGACGTTCCCCCCATTATATCCAGATATTACACAGCAGGGAATAATGGCGGATTTACTCTCTACTCCATGTAATGGGGACCTGTCAGCACATGATACATATAGGAGTGGAGGGTTGACGGCGGAGGACGTTCCCCCCATTATATCTAAATATTACACAGCAGGGAATAATGGCGGATTTACTCTCTACTCCATGTAATGGGGACCTGTCAGCACATGATACATATAGGAGTGGTGGGATGACGGCGGAGGACGTTCCCCCCATTATATCCAGATATTACACAGCAGGGAATAATGGCGGATTTACTCTCTACTCCATGTAATGGGGACCTGACAGCACATGATACATATAGGAGTGGTGGTATGACGGCGGAGGACGTTCCCCACATTATATCCAGATATTACACAGCATGGAATAATGGCGGATTTACTCTCTACTCCATGGAATGGGACCTGTCAGCACATGATACATATAGGAGTGGTGGGATGACGGCGGAGGACGTTCCCCCCATTATATCCAGATATTACACAGCAGGGAATAATGGCGGATTTACTCTCTACTCCATGTAATGGGACCTGACAGCACATGATACATATAGGAGTGGTGGGATGACGGTGTAGGACGTTCCCCCCATTATATCCAGATATTTCACAGGAGGGGATAATGGCGGATTTACTCTCTACTCCATAGAATGGGACCTGTCAGCACATGATACATATAGGAGTGGTGGGATGACGGCACAGGACGTTCCCCCCATTATATCCAGATATTACACAGGAGGGGATAATGGCAGATTTACTCTCTACTCCATGTAATGGGACCTGTCAGCACATGATACATATAGGAGTGGAGGGATGACGGCGGAGGACGTTCCCCCCATTATATCCAGATATTACACAGCTGGGAATAATGGCGGATTTACTCTCTACTCCATGTAATGGGACTTGTCAGCACATGATACATATAGGAGTGGTGGGATGACGGCACAGGACGTTCCCCCCCATTATATCCAGATATTACACAGGAGGGGATAATGGCAGATTTACTCTCTACTCCATGTAATGGGACCTGTCAGCACATGATACATATAGGAGTGGTGGGATGACGGCGGAGGACGTTCCCCCCATTATATCCAGATATTACACAGCAGGGAATAATGGCGGATTTACTCTCTACTCCATGTAATGGGGACCTGTTAGCACATGATACATATAGGAGTGGTGGGATGACGGTGTAGGACGTTCCCCCCATTATATCCAGATATTACACAGGAGGGGATAATGGCGGATTTACTCTCTACTCCATAGAATGGGACCTGTCAGCACATGATACATATAGGAGTGGTGGGATGACGGCACAGGACGTTCCCCCCCCATTATATCCAGATATTACACAGGAGGGGATAATGGCAGATTTACTCTCTACTCCATGTAATGGAACCTGTCAGCACATGATACATATAGGAGTGGAGGGATGACGGCGGAGGACGTTCCCCCCATTATATCCAGATATTACACAGCTGGGAATAATGGCGGATTTACTCTCTACTCCATGTAATGGGACCTGTCAGCACATGATACATATAGGAGTGGTGGGATGACGGCACAGGACGTTCCCCCCCATTATATCCAGATATTACACAGGAGGGGATAATGGCAGATTTACTCTCTACTCCATGTAATGGGACCTGTCAGCACATGATACATATAGGAGTGGTGGGATGACGGCGGAGGACGTTCCCCCCATTATATCCAGATATTACACAGCAGGGAATAATGGCAGATTTACTCTCTACTCCATGTAATGGGGACCTGTCAGCACATGATACATATCGAAGTGGAGGGATGACGGCGGAGGATGTTCCCCCCATTATATCCAGATATTACACAGCAGGGAATAATGGCGGATTTACTCTCTACTCCATGTAATGGGGACCTGTCAGCACATGATACATATAGGAGTGGTGGGATGACGGCAGAGGACGTTCCCCCCATTATATCCAGATATTACACAGCAGGGAATAATGGCGGATTTACTCTCTACTCCATGTAATGGGGACCTGTCAGCACATGATACATATAGGAGTGGAGGGTTGACGGCGGAGGACGTTCCCCCCATTATATCTAAATATTACACAGCAGGGAATAATGGCGGATTTACTCTCTACTCCATGTAATGGGGACCTGTCAGCACATGATACATATAGGAGTGGTGGGATGACGGCGGAGGACGTTCCCCCCATTATATCCAGATATTACACAGCAGGGAATAATGGCGGATTTACTCTCTACTCCATGTAATGGGGACCTGACAGCACATGATACATATAGGAGTGGTGGTATGACGGCGGAGGACGTTCCCCACATTATATCCAGATATTACACAGCATGGAATAATGGCGGATTTACTCTCTACTCCATGGAATGGGACCTGTCAGCACATGATACATATAGGAGTGGTGGGATGACGGCGGAGGACGTTCCCCCCATTATATCCAGATATTACACAGCAGGGAATAATGGCGGATTTACTCTCTACTCCATGTAATGGGACCTGACAGCACATGATACATATAGGAGTGGTGGGATGATGGCAGAGGACGTTCCCCCCATTATATCCAGATATTACACAGCTGGGAATAATGGCGGATTTACTCTCTACTCCATGTAATGGGGACCTGTCAGCACATGATACATATAGGAGAGGTGGGATGACGGCGGAGGACGTTCCCCCCATTATATCCAGATATTACACAGCAGGGAATAATGGCGGATTTACTCTCTACTCCATGTAATGGGACCTGTCAGCACATGATACATATAGGAGAGGTGGGATGACGGCGGAGGACGTTCCCCCCATTATATCCAGATATTACACAGGAGGGGATAATGGCGGATTTACTCTCTACTCCATGTAATGGGGACCTGTCAGCACATGATACATATAGGAGTGGTGGGATGATGGCAGAGGATGTTCCCCCCATTATATCCAGATATTACACAGGAGGGGATAATGGCGGATTTACTCTCTACTCCATGTAATGGGGACCTGTCAGCACATGATACATATAGGAGTGGTGGGATGATGGCAGAGGATGTTCCCCCATTATATCCAGATATTACACAGCAGGGAATAATGGTGGATTTACTCTCTACTCCATGTAATGGGGACCTGTCAGCACATGATACATATAGGAGTGGTGGGATGACGGCGGAGGACGTTCCCCCCATTATATCCAGACATTACACAGCAGGGAATAATGGTGGATTTACTCTCTACTCCATGTAATGGGGACCTGTCAGCACATTATACATATAGGAGTGGTGGGATGACGGCGTAGGACGTTCCCCCCATTATATCCAGATATTACACAGCAGGGAATAATGGCGGATTTACTCTCTACTCCATGTAATGGGACCTGTCAGCACATGATACATATAGGAGAGGTGGGATGACGGCAGAGGACGTTCCCCCCATTATATCCAGATATTACACAGGAGGGGATAATGGCGGATTTACTCTCTACTCCATGTAATGGGGACCTGTCAGCACATGATACATATAGGAGTGGTGGGATGATGGCAGAGGATGTTCCCCCCATTATATCCAGATATTACACAGGAGGGGATAATGGCGGATTTACTCTCTACTCCATGTAATGGGGACCTGTCAGCACATGATACATATAGGAGTGGTGGGATGATGGCAGAGGATGTTCCCCCATTATATCCAGATATTACACAGCAGGGAATAATGGCGGATTTACTCTCTACTCCATGTAATGGGGACCTGTCAGCACATGATACATATAGGAGTGGTGGGATGACGGCGGAGGACGTTCCCCTTTATTAAAAAGTTTTTCTTTGCTGAAATCCAATGTGCCAGTCAGGAGAAATGTAACATAGAAGCCATTTGCAAATCAGGATGGAAGTGCACTGGGGGCGGGGATGAAGGAGTCCGAGTGCAGTGACACGCCCCCAGTGCACTTCCAGGATAATTTGCATATGGCTGCTATGCTTCAGCTCTCTTCCCATCACTCACATGTGCAGTGAGGGTGGGGGCTCCTCATTCATGTGGTGATTGGGGGTCCGCCACCACTTACATTACCTTTATCTGTGGGTGCGCTGTACGTTCTCATATGTAGAGTCCCCATATAACGAGTATTATTCCCATTTTCAGACGTCTTGTCATTTCTCCCTTATATTACGGTATTATGTATGTAGGACTGATATCGACTAATACATTTTATTTTCTCATCACTTTATCATTATTTTAGTACCATCAGCGCTGGCGAATCCCGACAGTGGAATCTGTAAGATCCCGGAGATCCAAGAATCCGCCGTTGTAAGTATCATAGAGATATGGGGGTGTCTGTGTATCACCAGATCATGGGGTGTGAGTGACCCGTCCAGTATTATCCCCATATAACCATGGGACGGCTCTTTTCTAAGTGTAGAGGACACTGTGGTCTTAGAGAATGGCATTTATATTAAATGGAATCTGTCACCAGGTTTATGCTGTAGCATAATGTAGGGGCAGAGACCCTGATTCCAGCGATATATCACTTAATTTACTTGGGTCAGCAGATGTGATAATATCCCTGTCTTCTCTGCTGCAGATCTAGCAGAGCTCTGAATGCTGAACCTTGTAGAACACTGCCCACACCATTGATTGGCAGCTTTTCTGTATACACTGTGCATAGGCAGAAATCTGCTATACCGTGGTGGTGGGTTTACAGAGTACTAGGACAACATGGCATGAGACACATAGTCCTAGTGATAATCTCCTGCTGATAAAACACTGATTTTATTAAAGCAACAGCAGAAAGTCTAGTAAGTAACATATCGCTGGAATCATGGTCTCTTCCCCTATATCATAACTGCTCCCAGATTACATAGCACAGACCTACTGACAGATTCTCTGCAAGTTCTACCCTGTGTGATCTCGCGTTTTATCCAGCACTTTACAATTATATCGATATATAGAGGATCCGCTTTATATTTCATCCGTGTCTGCAGAGCGTCGGCTCGTATCGTCCCCTACATCGGATCAGTGTAAATTAGCTGGGACATAATAAAGGAGGAAAAGTTATTACATCCTGAGATGTTTTCCAGCATCTACTGTATCTTACCAAGACAACAACGAAAAAAGGGCGAGTGATAGTCCTGAAGACAATTGTAACTATTTTTATTGAAAATACATCTAAAATAACAAGTATATAATAAAAAATCTTACATGTAAGGACAAGATTGAATAAGAAGCCAAATGAGAACAGAAAAAAAACGACCCTCCATAATACTGGTGAAGTGGATATGGGGAGTGAATCATGGAGCCAGTGTGAGGAGATTAGTAGAAAGAAATGTCCCCATAAAGTGCTGGTGCAGATCTAAGGACAAGCACCATAAAGTGCTGGTGCTAGTGCAGATCTTAGGACATGCACCATAAAGTGCTGGTGCTAGTGCAGATCTTAGGACATGCACCATAAAGTGCTGGTGCTAGTGCAAATCTTAGGACATGCACCATAAAGTGCTGGTGCTAGCGCAGATCTTAGGACATGCACCATAAAGTGCTGGTGCTAGTGCACATCTTAGGACATGGTTTTCTGGGGAGGATGGAATACAAATGATATAATTTTAGGGTTATGAAGGTGAAACCTTATCCCATACTTGTAGTGGAACACTAAACCACCCCAGCAAAATCAAGTCCACAGCTCCCGAGGAAGCCCATTCAAAACGCGCGTTGGGGCTGGCTGAGCGCCCATCCTAGTGGGATACTATGGGGAACATCCTGGACTGATGGGGTAGACGTCATTGTTTGATATGTACTTGATTTATACTCACACTAGCTCCAGGATTCACTCCACATATCCACTTCACTAGCATTATGGAGGGTCGTTATTTCTGTTCTCATTTGGCTTCTCATTCCATCTTGTCCTTACATGTAAGATTTTTTATTATATTTGTTATTTTATATGAATTTTCAATAAACATTGTTACAATTGTCTTCAGGACTATCACTCGCCCTTTTTTCGTTGTTGTTTTGGTTAGTATTTGTGGAGTGTCCTTGAAATATTGGGCGCATTATACTCACTGGGTCATGGCGCTGATTTCATTATCTATACTATTATGGTTTCTGCTTTAGTATTATTGTATTCAGCTTCTATATCTTAGTATTATTTCTTATTCTTTTCTAGGACTTGATTAAATCATTGATCCCGGCAGGAGAGCCGCGTATAAGCGACTATGAAACTATCAAACTGATCAGCAGCGGTGCTTTTGGGTGAGATTTCTATTAACATAATCCCCATTTCTCAGGGTTCCCTATGACAATGCTTCGGCCTCTGTGCTCTGCCATTCAGTGTTATCATAGGGAGAAGATCTGAGTCCACATCACTGTCCACATCTCAATGTCACTATTCAGCTCCATTATATACAGCAGAGCGAACTGATCTGTAACACATCTGTCTGTAAGGAAAGGGATGATATCATAGAATACATGACACCCACCGGTCCTAGACCTCCTCTGTTCTTATGCTTCCTCCTGATCTTTCGGGGCCCCATTATGAAGCTGGTAATAGTGATTGGCTGCACACGGTCACGTGAGGGGTGACGCGATACTGACGCCGATGACATCTCCACCCTCCACCATGACCATGTCAGTCCAATCACTGGCCTCAGCAGCAGAAGGGAGAACAACCAAAGACAGAGGATGGCGGACTGCAGTGATGGACCGGGGAAGGACCAAGACAAGTGGGTGTAATGTGTTTAATTACTTTTTAACGTCTTCTCGTCCCTCCATTATTTATTCTGCCTTGGGCTGTGGAGAAAGACTAAAAACCATCTTCTTACAACAATTGGAGCAATTTACATTTTGACTAATTATTATTGTTACTGACTTGTATCTACTGGTCGGTTATAGCGAATCTGCCCAAGATGAATGTCAGCAGATTCTCTCATCTATAATGTGACCTGGTGAGGGCAGACGGGGCGCGGTGCGACCTCCCATCATCTATGTAGTGTTATTTCATGGATTTCTAGATGTGGATTTCTAGTGATGGCCGGACTGCTGCCATTAATCATTAGTACAAATGATCATGTAATGACTTCTATATCCAGACTGTTAAGGGTTCATTATAAACCATGGATTCTCCTTCTCTCCAGGGCCGTCTGCTTAGTGCGCCATAAGGAATCACAAAACATCTTTGTTATGAAGAAAATGGCCAAGAGGAACCTGACTACTTCTAATAAAATGGAAAGGACATATATCGAGAGGGACATCCTAACATTCGCAGATTGTCCCTTTGTGGTCTCCATGCTCTGCTCCTTCCCTACTAGATATCACCTGTGTATGGTCATGGAGTATGTGGGAGGTAGGACACGAACATTGTGTAGTATTCAACTCATGTCTGCTGACATCTTATCACCTCTCATATCATTAAGACTTGTCCCCGTGGATGTTACATTCCCACAGAGCATTTACTATAGGTTGTCTATTAAAGTCATTGATGTGTGTGATCTCCCCGTATGTCCGCACTGAGAACGTCAGTATCTCCAGGTGTAGACCAGATACGAGATCACTTTATGTCATGAGCTACTTGGACGACAATTTCATCATGACCTCAGACTAATATTATGTACATTATATCTTTATATATTATCCCCTGCCCCAATGTTTCCACTCACTTCTCTTCATACATCATGGTGCTCCGCTGTATAAACCCCTCACCGGTCATATTTCCTTTCTTTTATAGGGGAAAACTGTGCGACCCTTCTAAAAACCAGGGGTCCTTTCTCTGTCCCGATGGCCCGCTTGTACTTTGCAGAAGCAGTCCTTGGTGTGGAATACCTGCATAGTCACGGTGTGGTGCACAGAGACCTGAGGCCACAGAAGTAAGTGAATACCTGTAGTATAACAAAGGGGGGGAGTTATCCTTTATTATCTCACGGTCTATGAAGCTAAAATCATCTTCTCTTTCACAGCCTCCTGATAACATCTACTGGACATATTAAAATTACCAACTTTGGACATTCAAAACTTGGTGTCATGATACCAAACACCAACACCTACAAGCAATCAGCAGAGAACATCTCCAGAGAGTTCCAGGACCATGAGGTCAGCATTACCTACAGGAACTTAGCTTGTTCTGTACAAATCTCATAACTCTATTTTGTCTTCCCTACGTTCTTCATTTCTAGAGAGCTTTTCCACTGATATTTTTTCTTCTGTAATTCTGATTTTGTGTCAAGAGCTTGTCATGATAATAGTTTCATCGATTCTCATTGCTTTTTTCTGTTGGTTTCCAGGAGTGTGGCAGCCCTTATTACACAGCCCCTGAGGTCATCCTGAAGAACGCCTATGGAAGACCTGTTGACTGGTGGGCAATGGGCATCATATTAAATGAATTTTTCATGGGAATTGCACCATTTGATGGGGCTTCCCTATCTGAGTTTTATGAAAATGTTGTCACTGGTAAGTAAAATAATCTGATCATTGCTTTTACTGGTTATCTTGGTTTAGTTACTTCCTTTGCTTTATCTTACAGTCCTGTAAATAGGTTTTATGTTCTTTAATTTTCTATATAACAGGAAATATCATTTGGGATCATCATTACAGTCCTCCACCCGATGCTAAGGACCTCATCACTCAGCTGCTGAAAACAAATCCTGTGGATAGACTTGGGACAGGTAACAGATACAATAATATCAATATTCCCTTGTTACACCGAGGACACATCACTAATGTCCATGAGGAACATTAATTCTCTATCAGCTTCTCCATTTATAGTTCTCTTTGCTAAAATTTTCATTCTATTTCCTACATGTCTGCTCAGTTGTGTAATTAGTTCAAATTAAGATACGTTGTTCAGATATGAAGCTGTCTCTGACAATGTCCGCATCACTTTTGTTTTCCTTTATCCAGGAGGAGCTTTTGAGATCAAGGGTCATCCATTTCTTAATGACTTAGACTTTGACACCCTTCTAAGTCAAAATCCGGTGTACGTTCCTCACCTTGCATCAGATGTGGACACCAGCCTATTTATCAGTAAGTAGGAGACGTCATCTAAACTAAGTATCTGTTTGCCTCGTCTTCCTTATTTTGTGACAATTGGTTCCCATTAATAAATGGTGACTGTGTTATACTGACAACCTCTAATAACACTTCATTACCTATGTCTTGCAGACCATTCTAATATGGAAAAACATCTGGTCTCAGAGGGTGAGAAGGGCATAAGTGAGGACAATGAGAGCCTTGTTTTCAAAAATTTTACATCATCTTCTGAAAGGCTTTCTAAAGTAAGTATGTGTTAATACATCCAAAATATATATAAAAGACCTATGAAGGTAGACATACAATTATTTAATATCTTCTTGCTTCCGCATGTAGCTCTGTACCACCGTTACCAGGATGAAGATTAATGAGAATCCCAAGTCTTCTCCAGATCATACCCAAGAATCCAGCACAAATATTTCAGAAATGTGAGTAGATTATGGGGTCATTATTGGGAGGTCTAGGCTGATTTATGTGCACAACACCAAATATAGGACATAATTACCATAGTATCAAATGTAGAATCCACCATCCCAAGGTTAGAGGTCATTGTGCATTTGGCTTCAGAAACCGCTCGTGATAACAGCCCATATCTGCGTACCTGTGACCGGTCATGCATTTTTCATGCTGCCTACACTGTAGGAGAGATGTATTATTACATGCCAGACATTCTTAATTCCGCTCCAATCTATAGAAGGTAGCGTTGAGCAGAAGACCTTCCCCACTATGGCAGTCATATGTCTTATTAGGCCCATTAGTCCATGTTCTTCTTGTGAGACAACCCCTTTTATACTGTGTTTTCTTGCAACTTACATGTTTTTATTCTTCGAAACAGGCAGAAAGAATCTGATGACGACGCTATTATCATCTTGTCATCCTCGTCCCCACTATCAGGTATGTCCATGTCTACAGCACCAACAATGGGAATGTTGACTTCAAGGCTCAAATATATCCACATGGTTTTTCTGTAATAGGTCTCCTATGTTATCCATGTTTCATGGATCCCAATTATGTTGCCCATGGGCCCATACTGTACCTCTAGTTCCCTAATTTTGTAGTTTCTTTCATGGATTCTGTGAGATACGTTGTAGCGTCCAGTAACCTCCATCATCATAAGGTGACAATCTCTTATAGTAGAATATCATCAGTGATGCACCACATGGCGGCAAACAGGGCCCTTACTGCTCTAGATCAGTGACACATCTAATGCCCCTCAGATGGGATTATGTACATTATATAGGACTTATTCTGCCCTATTATGATATAACTAGATGGTAGCCCGATTCTAACGCATCGAGTATTCTAGAATATGTATGTAGTTTATTTATGAAGATTTTAGAATAATACATTGAATACACAGTCTTCGGCCGGCCGCGACCAATTAGCGAAGCGTGGTTCAAATCCCGCGCCAATTCGTGGCCAGACTCAGCCTGTCTCTGATTGTTCGCGGCCGGCCACGTAGTATGTAGCACAGCCACGTAGTATATAATAGCCCACATAATAAATAGCACAGCCACGTAGTATATTGCACAGCCACATAGTATATTGCACAGCCACGTAGTATATTGCACAGCCACGTAGTATATAGCACAGCAACAGAGTATATAGCACAGCCCACGGAGTATATAGCACAGCCCACGGAGTATATAGCACATCCACGTAGTATATAACACAGCCCACGGAGTGTATAACAGCCCACATAGCATATAACACAGCCACGTAGTTTATAATAGCCCATGTAGCATATAACATAGCTCACGTAGTGTATAACACAGCCCACGTAGTGTATAACACAGCCCACGTAGTGTATAACACAGCCCACGTAGTGTATAACACAGGCCACATAGTGTATAACACAGCCACGTAGTGTATTGCACAGCCACGTAGTGTATTGCACAGCCACATAGTACATTGCACAGCCAACGTAGTATATTACACAGCCCACGCAGTATATTGCACAGCCCATGCAGTATATTGCACAGCCCACGCAGTATATTGCACAGCCCACACAGTATATTGCACAGCCCAGATAGTATATTGCACAGCCCACGTAGTATATTGCACAGCCCATGCAGTGTATTGCACAGCCCACGCAGTATATAGCACAGCCCACATAGTATATTGCACAGCCCACGTAGTATATTGCACAGCCCACGTACTATATTGCACAGCCCACGTAGTATATAGCAATGTGGGCATCATATCCCTGTTAAAAAAAAGAATTAAAGTAAAAAATAGTTATATACTCACCTTCCGTTGGCCCACGGATCCAGGCGAAGCGCTTACCGATGCTCCTCGCACACTCCGGTCTCAAGAGTGCATTGCGGTCTCGCGAGATGATGACGTAGCGGTCTCGCGAGATCGCAATGCATGGAGCGGTCAACGGAGCGTCGCGAGGAGAGGGAAAGGCCTATTCTGGATCCGAGGGGCCGACGGACGGTGAGTATATAACTATTTTTTATTTTTTTTATTATTTTTAACATTAGATCCTTTTACTATTGATGCTGCATAGGCACCATCAATAGTAAAAAGTTGGTCACACAGGGTTAATAGCTGCGTTAACGGAGTGCATTACACCGCGGCATAACGCGGTTCGTTAACGCTGCCATTAACCCTGTGTGAGCGCTGACTGGGGGGGGAGTATGGACTGCGGGCACTGACTGCGGGGAGTAAGGAACGGCCATTTTGCCGCCGGACTGTGCCCATAACTGATTGGTCGTGGCTGTTTTGCCGCAACCAATCAGCGACTTGGGATTTCCGTTACAGACAGACAGAAAGACGGAAGTGACCCTTAGACAATTATACAGTAGATACCAGATTATCAGGACTATAGGAGACAGGACTAGAACAATCCTACTATATACAGGAGACAAAGCAGATCCCATTAGGATACGTCATTACTGAGGTTTTTATTTTACTTTCTGATTAGAATTTCCAGCTCAGGAGGAAAGAAAATCTCCAATAAATCTGAGTAAAAACGAAGAAACATCAGAAAATGGAAAAAAGGGGAAAAAGAGACGAGGTAAGTGTGAGAATCAGCTCCATGTTGTGTGATGTCAGTGAGAATAATTCATGTGGAGCAGATGTCATCTGTCAGTGATGGGATTATCACATGTATGATGGCTGACAATGATCCCTGACCTCACATGTATGATGGCTGACAATGATCCCTGACCTCACATGTATGATGGCTGACAATGATCCCTGACCTCACATGTATGATGGCTCACAATGATCCCTGACCTCACATGTATGATGGCTGACAATGATCCCTGACCTCACATGTATGATGGCTGACAATGATCCCTGACCTCACATGTATGATGGCTGACAATGATCCCTGACCTCACATGTATGATGGCTGACAATGATCCCTGACCTCACATGTATGATGGCTCACAATGATCCCTGACCTCACATGTATGATGGCTCACAATGATCCCTGACCTCACATGTATGATGGCTGACAATGATCCCTGATCTCACATGTATGATGGCTGATAATGATCCCTGACCTCACATGTATGGTGGCTGACAATGATCCCTGACCTCACATGTATGATGGCTGACAATGATCCCTGACCTCACATGTATGATGGCTGACAATGATCCCTGACCTCACATGTATGATGGCTGACAATGATCCCTGACCACACATGTATGATGGCTGACAATGATCCCTGTCCTCACATGTATGATGGCTGACAATGATCCCTGACCTCACATGTATGATGGCTGACAATGATCCCTGACCTCACATGTATGATGGCTGACAATGATCCCTGACCTCACATGTATGATGGCTCACAATGATCCCTGACCTCACATGTATGATGGCTCACAATGATCCCTGACCTCACATGTATGATGGCTGACAATGATCCCTGATCTCACATGTATGATGGCTGATAATGATCCCTGACCTCACATGTATGATGGCTGACGATGATCCCTGACCTCACATGTATGATGGCTGACAATGATCCCTGACCTCACATGTATGATGGCTGACAATGATCCCTGACCTCACATGTATGATGGCTGACAATGATCCCTGACCTCACATGTATGATGGCTCACAATGATCCCTGACCTCACATGTATGATGGCTGACAATGATCCCTGACCTCACATGTATGATGGCTGACAATGATCCCTGACCTCACATGTATGATGGCTGACAATGATCCCTGATCTCACATGTATGATGGCTGACAATGATCCCTGACCTCACATGTATGATTGCTGACAATGATCCCTGACCTCACATGTATGATGGCTGACAATGATCCCTGACCTCACATGTATGATGGCTGACAATGATCCCTGACCTCACATGTATGATTGCTGACAATGATCCCTGACCTCACATGTATGATGGCTCACAATGATCCCTGACCTCACATGTATGATGGCTGACAATGATCCCTGACCTCACATGTATGATGGCTGACAATGATCCCTGACCTCACATGTATGATGGCTGACAATGATCCCTGACCTCATATGTATGATGGCTGACAATGATCCCTGACCTCACATGTATGATGGCTGACAATGATCCCTGACCTCACATGTATGATGGCTGACAATGATCCCTGACCTCACATGTATGATGGCTGACAATGATCCCTGACCTCACATGTATGATGGCTGACAATGATCCCTGACCTCACATGTATGATGGCTGACAATGATCCCTGACCTCTGTGTGATAATATTCCTCTGCCGTGCAGCCACAGTGACCGCACAGTAGTATGGTGCCATATGGAGTCCCATCACTTACATTATATTTACTTCTGTTCTCACAGGTTCCGTCTTCCGCCGGATCTTATCATCCTGCCGGCGCGGATTATCCAGGGCTGCTCGAGCATTTGCTTGTTGCGCCTGTTGCCCTAAAACCATCTGAAAGACAAGAAGTCCAGCAGATCCACCATCACTGCTTCTACTGATCACCTGGCATCTGACCCCGGCTGACTCCCTGACTATGATTGTCTCTACTGATTCTGTCCTTTATCCTTCTATCCTATTATTAATTACAAAAAAAAAATTGTCCTTCTATCCTATTATTAATTACCTGTATAGAAGGACCTTCACATTCTTCTACTGATCACCTGGCATCTGACCCCGGCTGACTCCCTGACTATGATTGTGTCTACTGATTCTGTCCTTTATCCTTCTATCCTATTATTAATTACAAAAAAAAAATTGTCCTTCTATCCTATTATTAATTATCTGTATAGAAGGACCGTCATTATTAATTACAAAAAAAAAAAATTGTCCTTCTATCCTATGATTAATTACCTGTGTAGAAGGACCGTCATTATTAATTACAAAAAAAAAATTGTCCTTCTATCCTATTATTAATTACCTGTGTAGAAGGACCGTCATTATTAATTACAAAAAAAAAAATTGTCCTTCTATCCTATGATTAATTATCTGTATAGAAGGACCTTCATTATTAATTACAATTCTTTTAGTGATCACCTGGCATCTGACCCCGGCTGACTCCCTGACTATGATTGTGTCTACTGATTCTGTCCTTTATCCTTCTATCCTATTATTAATTACAAAATAAAATTGTCCTTCTATCCTATTATTAATTACCTGTATAGAAGGACCGTCATTATTAATTAATAAAAAAAAAAAAAATTGTCCTTCTATCCTATTATTAATTACCTGTGTAGAAGGACCGTCATTATTAATTAATAAAAAAAAAAAAAATTGTCCTTCTATCCTATTATTAATTACCTGTATAGAAGGACCTTCACATTCTTCTACTGATCACCTGGCATCTGACCCCGGCTGACTCCCTGACTATGATTGTGTCTACTGGTTCTGTTCCTAGTTTTACCCCTCCCTTATCCTTCCATCCTATTATTAGTTATATGGGCAGCACGGTGGCTCAGTGGTTAGCACAGCAGCCTTGCAGCGCTGGGTTCAAATCCCACCTTGGACAACATCTGCAAAGAGTCTGTATGTTCTCTCCGTGTTTGCGTGGGTTTCCTCCGGGTTCTCCGGTTTCCTCCCACATTCCAAAGACATACTGATAGGGAATTTAGCACTATCTAAAAATAAAGATTATTATTAATTACAATAAAAAATAAATAAAAATACTTCTAGGTTTACTTACATTTTTTTCACATTTATCAAACGTAACTATGTATTCTGTTAACTGATAAAATTCAGTCTTTATACAGATAGTGGCCGGTGGCCGGACCTTATTCTACAAACACTTATTACCTTTTGTGTCCAACACTCAGTGTCTGACATTGAACCTGGAACCTCTGAATGGTGAAACACCATGGAATAGCGACATCATTGTATTATTAGTATATAAAATACATCACAGTTTTACTTTTATGTTTTACGATATTGATCAGTTAAATGTTTTTAGTTCGTGTTTCCTCATTTTTCTCAATGACTCTCCCTAGACTGTGGTCTTGTTTCAGGGGGCAGTAATAAGGCTATGGATGTGCCCGATATTCAGGGATCGTTTACTGTGAGGCTTTAGTCTATGGCCTTATACCCTGACATAGTCGTCCTAACTAGATCGTTAGACTGGCTCCATCATCGCCCTCTAAACTGTGGATAGAATTGGTATTAAAAAAAAACAACAACTTTGCTCACACACCGCCTGCTGAGATTTTCTGACAGCACTACCAAAACATACAATCTATAACTCTGGGAGCGTCATTCTGTCCGAAGCCTTTATAGACTGCGCAGGCGCGACGCTCCTAGCGTTACATTATAGAGTGTCAGGAAAAAAAAATGGCGCCGGAAGGCGCGGACTGCCGGGAGCAGTGGGACACCGTGCACATATTTGCGTCCTGATTATGCTGTGGCACTTCATGCCACAGCAATTTGTTACTTACGCCTTTCCTTTCCGCCGCGATTTTCTTCGTCCTCCTGCTGGCGGAATCGGCGCCTGCGCAGTCCGCGCTTTCCGGCGCCATTTTCTTGAAGACACACTGCAGTGTGTCTTCAAGAAAATGGCACCAGAAAGCGCGGACTGCGCAGGCGCAGTGTGTCTTCAAAAAAATGGCGCCGGAAAACACAGAGTGCGCAGGCGCCCATTCCGCCAGCAGGAGGACGAAGAAAATTGCGGCGGAAAGGAATGGCGTAAGTAACAAATTGCTGTGGCATGAAGCTGTGGCACTTCATGCCACAGCAATTTGTTACTTACGCCACCTGATTCCTTTCCGACGTCATTTTCTTGGTCCTGCTGCCGGAATCGGCGCCTGCGCAGTCCGCGATTTCCGGCGCCATTTTCTCGGACTGCGCAGGCGCAGTGTGTCAAGAAAATGGCGCCGGAAAGCGCGGACTGCGCAGGCGCCGATTCTGCCAGCAGGAGGACCAAGAAAATCGCGGAGGAAAGGAATCAGGTGGCGCAAGTAACAAATTGCTGGGGCATGAGGCTGTGGCACTTCATGCCACAGCTATTTGTTACTTATGCCACCTGACACGGGGCACATACTATGGAGCATCTTATGGGGCCATCAACCATAATGGAGCAGTGTACGGGGGCATATACTATGGAGCATCTTATGGGGGCCATAAACCTTTATGGAGCAGTGTACGGGGCATATACTATGGAGCATCTTATGGGGGCCATAAACCTTTATGGAGCAGTGTATGGGGCATATAATATGGAGCATCTTATGGGGGCCATAAACCTTTATGGAGCAGTGAATGGGGCATATACTATGGAGCATCTTATGGGGGCCATAAACCTTTATGGAGCAGCGTATGGGGCATATGGATGGGAGCAGCAAATTAAAGAACGGTGGCGCAGGATGGGAGCAGCACATGACAGAACGGGGGAGCAGGATGGGAGCAGCACATCACAGAACGGGGGTGCAGGATGGAAGCAGCACATGACAGAACGGGGGTGCAGGATGGGAACAGCACTTGACAGAACGGGGGCGCAGGATGGGAGCAGCACATGACAGAACGGGGGAGCAGAATTGGAGCAGCACATGACAGAACGGGGGCGCAGGATGGGAGCAGCACATGACAGGATGGGGGCGCAGGATGGGAGCAGCAAATGACAGAATGGAGGCGCAGGATGGGAGCAGCACATGTCAGAATGGAGGTGCAGGATGGGTGCAGCACATGTCAGAATGGAGGCGCAGGATGGGTGCAGCACATGTCAGAATGGAAGCGCAGGATGGAGGCAGCACATGTCAGAATGGGGGCGCAGGATGGGAGCAGCACATGTCAGAATGGGGGCGCAGGATGGGAGCAGCACATGACAGAATGGGGGCGCAGGATGGAGCAGCACATGTCAGAATGGGGGCGCAGGATGGAGCAGCACATGACAGGATGGGGATGCAGGATGGAGCAGCACATGACAGGATGGGGACGCAGGATGGAGCAGCACATACCAGGATGGAGACCATATACCAATATAAAAGCTCGCTACCCGGGCGTAGAACGGGTTCAATAGCTAGTGAATAAATAACAGGACCAAGCAAAATGGATAACAACATATTGCACTACATCTCTATTCATTATTAACACCTTTTTATTACATTTATTACCTAATAACCAGAACATCTACTATATAATTGTCTAAGGGTCACTTCCGTCTGTCTGTCACGGATATTCAATGGTCGCGGCCTCTGTCTGTCATGAAATCCAAGTCGCTGATTGGTCTCGCCAGCTGCCTGTCATGGCTGCCGCGACCAATCAGCGACGGCCACAATCCGATTAGTCCCTCCCCCACTCCCCTGCACTCAGCACCCGCTCCATACTCCCCACAGTCACCGCTCACACAGGGTTAATGCCAGTGGTAACGGACCGCGCTATGCCGTGGGTAACTCACTCCGTTACCGCCGTTATTAACCCTGTGTGACCAAGTTTTTACTATTGATGCTGCCTATGCAGCATCAATAGTAAAAACATCTAATGTTAAAAATAATTTAAAAATAATAAAAATCATCATATACTCACCCTCCGGCGCCTTTCCCGGTCCTCGCTCCTCCGGTGCTAAAGATGGTATGCGACAAGGACCTTCCATGACGTCACGTCACACCCTGGGACCGGAAGCTGGCGAACAGGCAACAGAACTACAAGGAAACCTCGGACCAATGGCTTGTGTGAACACTTTAATGGTACCCTCAAACAGATGCTACACATGCTGTTTGAGACCCAAGGGCGCGACTGGGAGCGGTACCTCCCACACCTGCTATTTGCTTACCGAGAGGTTCCGCAGGCCTCGACGGGGTTCTACCCCTTCGAGCTCCTGTACGGCAGGCGAGTCCGGGGACCCCTTGGGATGGTAAGAGAATCCTGGGAAGAGGAGCCGAACCCTTCTGAAGAGTCCATGGTGGAGTATGTCATGCGCTTCCGTGACAAGATGCAGACCTTGACGCAGTTGGTGTATGACAACATGACGCAGGTTCAGGCTGACCAGAAGCACTGGTACGACCAGAACGCCCGGGAGCGGACCTACCACATGGGTCAAAAGGTGTGGGTGCTGGTCCCCGTACCAAAGGATAAGCTTCAGGCAGCCTGGGAGGGCCCGTACGTTGTCCACCAACAGCTCAACCCGGTCACCTACGTGGTCACGCTTGACCACGCTCGGGGTAGGCGAAAGGCCTGTCACGTCAACCTGATGAAGGCTCATCATGAACGTGAACCTTTCGTCCTACCGGTCTGCAGCTTACCCGAGGACAGGGAGGAAGACACCCTCCTGGACATGCTGGCCCAAGTCAAGGCCGGTGGGTCCATCGAGAATGTGGAGGTATGCGCCTCGTTAACTGAACCCCAGCGGTTGCAGTTGCAAACCACACTGGAACCCTTCCGGGTCGTGTTCTCCAACCGACCTGGGAGGACTGAGTTAGCAGTCCACGAGGTGGACACCGGGAATCACGCCCCACTACGGCGAACACCCTATCGAATCTCTGACCAGGTGCAGCAGATTATGCGCCAGGAGATCGATGAGATGTTACAGCTGAGGGTGATTCGACGGTCAAAGAGCGCGTGGGCCTCACCTGTAGTTCTCGTGCCAAAGAAAGACCGGACCACCCAATTCTGCGTGGACTACAGGGGGCTCAACACCATCACAGCCTCTGACGCGCACGCAATGCCGTGCATTGAAGAGCTGCTTGAGAGTTTAGCTGGCGCAAAATACCTGACAATAATGGATCTGAGTCGAGGATACTGGCAGATTCCCCTGAGCCCCGAGGCGCAGGAGAAGTCCACCTTTATCACACCCTTTGGACTGTACGAGCCCACGGTCATGCTCTTTGGCACGAAAAATGCCCCTGCCACTTTCCAGCGGATGGTCAACCTCCTGCTTCAGGGACTGGAGAAGTACGCGGTGGCGTACTTGGATGACATTGCCATCTTCAGTCCCTCCTGGGAGGAACACCAGCAGCATCTCGAGGAGGTGCTCAGGCGAATTCACCAAGCAGGACTGACTATCAAGCCGGGAAAGTGCCAGATGGGCATGAGGGAGGTCCACTACCTGGGGCACCGGGTAGGCGGAGGCACCCTAAAGCCAGAGCCTGAGAAAGTGGGCGCAATCGTGAACTGGCCCACCCCCAGGACCAAGAAACAGGTGATGTCCTTCCTGGGCACTGCAGGGTACTATAGGCGCTTCGTACAGCACTATAGTAGCCTGGCAAAACCCTTGACGGATCTCACCAGGAAGAAGCTACCACACATCGTCAACTGGACCGATGGCTGTGAGGGGCCTTCCAGGCGTTGAAAACAGCATTGTGCAACGCCCCTGTGTTGAAAGCAGTCGACCGTTCTTGGTGCAGACCGACGCCAGCGAGTTTGGCCTTGGTGCTGTGCTCAGCCAGGTTGACTCAGAGAACCAAGAGCGCCCCGTGTTATACCTGAGCCGGAAACTTTTGCCGAGGGAAGTGGCCTACTCCACCATCAAGAAGGAGTGCCTGGCCATAGTCTGGGCCCTGCAACGCTTGCAGCCCTACTTGTACGGTCGCACCTTCACCGTGGTGACCGACCACCACCCTCTGCGCTGGCTAAACACCATGTGTGGAACCAACGGCAGGTTGCTACGCTGGAGCCTTGCCCTTCAGCAGTTTGACTTCAACGTTGAACACAAAACGGTCAGGGAGCATGGAAATGCAGATGGACTGTCCCGCCAGGGTGAACCTACTGAGGTGCGCATGGAGGCATACAGTGCGCAGACCAAAAGGGGGAGGTGTGAGGAAAATTTATAATATCAGTAGTTAATCGCGTCGCTGCAGCGTACCCAATAGCCAGTACATAGCAGGCAGCCTTTCTGGCGACTAATTACCCTAGGTGCAGTACCTAATCTGATCTGAGAGTAAGGGGGGCGCCAGAGAGCTGCAAGTTGCAAGTGGAACTGTAAGCGGGATATACATAAATCCCTGCAGTTCGTGGTACATTGAAGAGCAGTGGGATACCTAGAATAAGCCCCTGCTGTAACCTAAGAGGTCAATAGCCTTGTGTGTTTTTTTTTCATCACATTGTGGAGTGGAGGGATAACTAAGATAAGCCCCCTGCACATGTGATAGCCGTCTGTTGGCCTAAAGTCACCCCGATCTGTGACGTGGGGGTGACGGTCATGGTGTGAATCGTGACAGAGACTATAAGGCCTACACATCGCCTCATCTATTGGAGTATTAGTGAAGCGGGTGAAGGCGTAGATCCAGTCCAGGGAGTGGCAGAAGACAGATGCTATACTGTATAGACGGATATTAGGGACATTATGGCCACCTAAGGATTTAGTTTGTTGCAGCTTAAAAATAATAATTCTAGAGCCCCAAATAAATTGAAGAAAGACTTTTCTTAAAAACCTATCATTGGCTTTAGATAATAGAACCGGCAGAGTCTGTAAGGGAAAAAGTATTTTATGGAAAGAGATCATTTTAATCAGGTGGGCCTTACCCACAAAGGACAGTTTAACCCCTTAACGACCGCCGATACGCCTTTTAACGGCGGCCGCTAAGGGTACTTAAACCACAGCGCCGTTAATTAACGGCGCTGTGGAAAAAGTAAATAGCGCCCCCCAGAGTCGGATTTTCTCCGGGGTCTCGGCTGCCGGGGGTAGCCGAGACCCCAGAGAACATGATTCGGGGTTTTTTTTACCGAACCCGCATTTGCGATCGCCGGTAATTAACCTTTTACCGGCGATCGCAAAAAAAACCAAAAACGCGATTTCTTTTTAATTTCTCTGTCCTCCGATGTGATCGCACATCAAAGGACAGAGAAATGGGGTCCCAGGTAGCCCCCCAATACTTACCTGTCTCCCCCGGTGCTCCTCGTGGCTCCCGATGGGCACCGCCATCTTTTTCCGGCAAAAAAATGGCGGTCGCATGCGTAGTGCGCCCGCCGGCCGGCACCGGGAGAATCTTTGGGGTCTCGGCTGCCGGGGGTAGCCAAGACCCCAAAGAACATGATCGGGACGATTTTGCGATCGCCGGTAATTAACTGTTTACCGGCGACCGCAAAAAAAAAAAAAAGCAAAGTGTAATTCTCTGTCCTCTGATGTGATCGCACATCAGAGGACAGAGAAATAGGGGGATTCAGGGACCCTGCCATACTTACCGGTGTCCCTGGGTCCTCCTGCTGCTCCTCCTGGCCGCCGGCGTCTTCATGGCAAAAGAAAATGGTGGGCGCATGCGCAGTGTCGCCATCTCCCGGCCGGCAGGAGAAGAGCAGTTGAGGCTAAAATTAGGGTTAGGGCTAGGGTTAGGGCTAGGGCTAGGGTTAAGGGCTAAATTTAGGGTTAGGGTTGGGGCTAAATTTAGGGTTAGGGTTGGGGCTAAATTTAGAGTTAGGCTTCTTTCACACTTACGTCGGTACGGGGCCGTCGCAATGCGTCGGCCCGACATACCGACGCACGTTGGGAAAATTGTGCACAATGTGGGCAGCGGATGTAATTTTTCAACGCATCCGCTGCCCAATCTATGTCCTGGGGAGGAGGGGGCGGAGTTACGGCCACGCATGCGCGGTCAGAAATGGCGGACGCGACGTACAAAAAAACGTTACATTGAACGTTTTTTGTGCCGACGGTCCACCAAAACACAACTGATCCAGTGCACGACGGACGCGACGTGTGGCCATCCATCACGATCCGTCGGCAATACAAGTCTATGGGCAAAAAACGCATCCTGCGGGCACATTTGCAGGGTCCGTTTTTTGTCCAAAACGACGGATTGCGACGGATGCCAAACGACGCAAGTGTGAAAGTAGCCTTAGGGCTAGGGTTAGGGTTGGGGCTAAAGTTAGGGCTAGGGTTGGGGCTAAAGTTAGGGTTAGAGTTGGGATTAGGGTTAGGGTTTGGATTAGGGTTGGTATTAGGGTTATGGTTGGCATTAGGGTTACGCTTGGGATTAGGGTTAGGTTTGGGATTAGGGTTAAGGTTAGGGTTGTGATTAGGGGTGTATTGGGATTAGGGTTAGGTTTGAGGTTAGGGTTGAGATTAGGATTAGGGGTGTGTTGGATTTAGGGTTTTGATTAGGGTTATGGTTAGGGTTGACATTAGGGTTGTTTTGGGGTAAGGGTTGTGATTATCGTTAGGGTTAGTGATTAGGATTATGGATCGGGTTGGGATTAGGGTTAGGGGTGTGTTGGGGTTAGGGTTGGAGCTAGAATTGGGGGGTTTCCACTGTTTAGGTACATCAGGGGGTCTCCAAACACGACAGCCAATTTTGCGCTCAAAAAGTCAAATAGTGCTCCCTCCCTTCTGAGCTCTGCCGTGCGCCCAAACAGTGGGTTACCCCCACATATGGGGCATCAGCGTACTCGGGATAAATTGGACAACAACTTGGGGGCTACAAAATCTTTTTTGTGGAAAAAAAAATATTTTTTTATTTTCACGACTCTGGATTCTAAACTTCTGTGAAGCACTTGGGCATTCAAAGTTCTCACCACACATCTAGATAAGTTCCTTGGGGGGGTCTAGTTTCCAAAATGGGGTCACAATCGGGGGATTGGTGGTGTGGACACAGTTTGAGGAGAGGGGATTGGTGCTGTGAACACAGAATGAGGAGTAGGGGGAATGGTGCTGTAGACAATATGAGGAGCAGGTGGATTGGTGCGTTAGACAGTATGAAGAGTGTGGGTATTGATGCTGCAGACAGAGTATGAAGAGTGGCGGTGTCATGTAGTGACTGGGGACTGTGGGCACCTACCTGATCCCTCGGACTAGAGGGCACCGTAGGCTATCACTGTCCCCTGGAAGGTGGAGAAGTCAGGTACCTTGCTATACTCCTATTTCAATTGTTATCTGTTCCCTACCCCAACCAGGAAGATGTGAGGTCGAAGTGTATAGAATTACACTAATCAGACTGACTGGTAGACAGGGATTAGAAAAAATCTACAATCAGGCTCGGACTGGCCCATAGGGTAGCAGGGGAGTCCCCCGGTGGGCCCCTGTGCTGATCTGGACTCCCAACCCCACTGTATGGGCAGTACTTGGCATAATTCACTTGATTCACTCCATACAGAAAAAAGCAGCATCTCGTCATTCATTAACCCCTCTCTGCCATCAGACTTATTATTCCATCCATGTGACTTGGGCATTAATTCCCATGGACAGAATAGTACGTTATTACCGATCGGCCGCGCACACTGGGGGTGTGCCATCAATCGCGGCCGGGTGTCAAGTGATTGTCACCGATGACACCCAGCACTAAGTGCCAGGAGTGGTCCAGCACTTTAACCCCCGGAATGCTGCGATCGGATCGGAGACCACGTGGCGTGACACAGGGTCCTGATCGCTGCCATAGAGACCCGATATCGTCATGACAACATCCGAGTCTCCAGAGCTGAGAGACTTCCTGTCATGCCCAGTGCAAGTCAGGAAGTCTCTCAGGTCAGTGTAAATTACATGCAGCGCTGACAGCTTCTGTGGCATGCAGATACTGCTTCATCTGTTTTCTATACAAGTGATCAGCCTGCAAAAAATGATTGTCCCATAGTGGGACAAAGTGTAAAAGTAAGAATGAAATAAAAAAGATTAAAATATATTAAAAAAAATACTAAAAAACTATAATAAAAAATCAATATTCATTCCATCAATAAAAAAATATTTGAGTGAAAAAAAATCTAAATAATAAAAGTACACATATTTAGTACTGCCGCATCCATAACGACTCGACCTGTAAAACTGTCCCAGTAGTTAACCCCTTTAGTGAAAACCATAAAAAAAAAAAACAAGGCAAAAAAAATGCTTTATCATCATACTGCCGAACAAAAAGTGGAATAACACGCAATTAACCCCTTAATCCCATATGACGTACTATCCCGTCAAGGTGACCTGGGACTTAATTCCCAGTGACGGGATAGTACGTCATATGCGATCGGCCGCGCTCACGGGGGGAGCGCGGGCGATCGCGGCCGGGTGTCAGCTGCCTATCGCAGCTGACATCCGGCACTATGTGCCAGGAGCGGTCACGGACCGCTCCCGGCACATTAACCCCCGGCACACCGCGATCAAAGATGATCGCGGTGTGCCGGCGGTGCAGGGAAGCATCGCGCAGGGAGGGGGCTCCCTGCGGGCTTCCCTGAGACGATCGGTACACGGTGATGTACTCACCGTGTACCGAGCGTCTTCTCCCTGCAGGCCCCGGATCCAAAATGGGGCTGCATCCGGGTCCTGCAGGGAGCACTTCCGGGTCAGGATCAGGCTGCAGCTGCATCTCTAATCCTGCCCGGCTGTATGTCAGATCACCGATCTGACAGAGTGCTGTGCACACTGTCAGATCGGTGATCTGTGATGTCCCCCCCTGGGACAAAGTGAAAAAGTAAAAAAAAAAAAATTTCCACACGTGTAAAAAAAAAAAAAAAAATTCCTAAATAAAGAAGAAAAAAAAAAAAATATTCCCATAAATACATTTCTTTATCTAAAAAAAAACAAAAAACAATAATTTTAGTATCGCCGCGTCCGTAACGACCCAACCTATAAAACTGGCCCACTAGTTAACCCCTTCAGTGAACACCGTAAGAAAAAAAAAAAAAAACGAGCCAAAAAACAACGCTTTATTATCATAACACTGAACAAAAAGTGGAATAACACGCGATCAAAAAGACGGATATAAATGGTACCTCTGAAAACGTCATCTTGTCCCGCAAAAAACGAGCCGCCATATAGCATCATAACCAAAAAAATAAAAAAGTTAGAGTCCTCAGAATAAAGCGATGCCAAAATAATTATTTTTTCTATAAAATAGCTTTTATCGTATAAAAGCACCAAAACATAAAAAAATGATATAAATGAGGTATCGCTGTAATCGTACTGACCCGAAGAATAAAACTGCTTCATCAATTTTACCAAACACGGAACGGTATAAATGCCTCCCCCAAAAGAAATTCATGAATAGCTGGTTTTTGGTCATTCTGCCTCACAAAAAATCGGAATAAAAAGCGATCAAAAACTGTCACGTGTCCGAAAATGTTACCAATAAAAATGTCAACTCGTCCCGCAAAAAACAAGACGGCTGCCAATCATAAAAATCCGATATAAAAAACACTATAAAAGTAAATCAAACCCCCCTTCATCACCCCCTTAGTTAGGCTAGGTTCACATTGCGTTAATGGGTTAACGCTAACGGACAGCGTTGCACGGCGAAAATGTCACAATTAACGCCGTGCAACGGGTCCGTTAGCACACCCATGATTTTCGGTGTAGCGCATCGCTAGAGCGTGCCATTTCGGCTCGCGCTAGCAAGGTGCCGTTCTTTTGTGGCGCGCCTCGGACGCTGCTTGCAGCGTCAGCGGCGCGCCCGAGGTCCGATCCCCGATCTTCCAGAGCGGGGACGTTAACGCGACCACTAAACGCGACACCTAAAAAGACATTGCGTTAGCGCAATCCGCTAGCGCTAGCGCTAAACGGATTTCCCTAACGCAATGTGAACCTAGCCTTAGGGAAAAATAATAAAATTAAAAAAAAATTATTTATTTCCATTTTCCCATTAGGGTTAGGGCTAGGGTTAGGGCTAGGATTAGGGTTAGGGCTAGGGCTAGGGTTAGGGCTAGGGTTAGGGTTTGGATTACATTTACGGTTGGGATTAGGGTTGGGATTAGAATTAGGGGTGTGTCAGGCTTAGGTGTGTGGTTAGGGTTACAGTTGGGATTAGGGTTAGGGGTGCGTTTGGATTAGGGTTTCAGTTATAATTGGGGGGTTTCCACTGTTTAGGCACATCAGGGGCTCTCCAAACGCGACATAGCGTCCGATCTCAATTCCAGCCAATTCTGCATTGAAAAAGTAAAACAGTGCTCCTTCACTTCCGAGCTCTCCCGTGCGCCCAAACAGGGGTTTACCCCAACATATGGGGTATCAGCGTACTCGAGACAAATTGGACAACAACTTTTTGGGTCCAAGTTCTCTTGTTATCCTTGGGAAAATAAAAATTTGGGGGGCTAAAAATCATTTTTGTGGGAAAAAAAAAGGATTTTTTATTTTCACGGCTCTGCGTTGTAAACTGTAGTGAAACACTTGGGGGTTCAAAGTTTTCACAACACATCTAGATAAGTTCCTTGGGAGGTCTAGTTTCCAATATGAGGTCACTTGTGGGGGGTTTGTACTGTTTGGGTACATCAGGGGCTCTGCAAATGCAACGTGACGCCTGCAGACCAATCCATCTAAATCTGCATTCCAAATGGCGCTCCTTCCCTTCCGAGCTCTGCCATGCACCCAAACAGTGGTTCCCCCCCACATATTGGGTATCAGCGTACTCAGGACAAATTGGACAACAACTTTTGGGGTCCAATTTATTCTGTTACCCTTGTGAAAATACAAAACTGGGGGCTAAAAAATAATTTTTGCGAAAAAAAAAATATATATTTTCACGGCTCTGCGTTATAAACTGTAGTGAAACACTTGGGGGTTCAAAGCTCTCAAAACACATCTAGATAAGTTCCTTAGGGGGTCTAGTTTCCAAAATGGTGTCACTTGTGGGGGGTTTTAATGTTTAGGCACATCAGGGGCTTTCCAAACCAACATGGCGTCCCATCTTAATTCCAGTCAATTTTGCATTGAAAAGTCAAATGGCGCTCCTTCCCTTCCGAGCTCTGCTATGCGCCCAAAAAGTGGTTTACCCCCACATATGGGGTATCGTCGCACTCAGGACAAATTGCACAACAACTTTTGTGGTCTAATTTCTTCTCTTACCCTTGGGAAAATAAAAAATTGGGGGCGAAAAGATCATTTTTGTGAAAAAATATGATTTTTTATTTTTACGGCTCTGCATTATAAACTTCTGTGAAGAACTTGTTGGGTCAAAGTGCTCACCACACATCTAGATAAGTTCCTTAGGGTGTCTACTTTCCAAAATGGTGTCACTTGTTGGGGGTTTCAATGTTTAGGCACATGAGGGGCTCTCCAAACGCAACATGGCGTCCCATCTCAATTCCAGTCAATTTTGCATTGAAAAGTCAAATGGCGCTCCTTTCCTTCCAAGCTCTGCCATGCGCCCAAACAGTGGTTTACCCCTACATATGGGGTATCGTCGCACTCAGGACAAATTGCACAACAACTTTTGTGGTCTAATTTCTTCTCTTACCCTTGGGAAAACAAAAAATTGGGGGTGAAAAGATCATTTTTGTGAAAAAATATGATTTTTTATTTTTATGGCTCTGCATTATAAACTTCTGTGAAGCACTTGTTGGGTCAAAGTGCTCACCACACATCTAGATAAGTTCCTTAAGGGGTCTACTTTCCAAAATGGTGTCACTTGTGGGAATTTCAATGTTTAGGCACATGAGGGGCTCTCCAAACGCAACATGGCATCCCATCTCAATTCCAGTCAATTTTGCATTGAAAAGTAAAATGGCGCTCCTTCCCTTCCGAGCTCTGCCATACGCCCAAACAATGGTTTACACCCATATATGGGGTATCAGCGTACTCAGGACAAATTGACAACAATTTTTGAGGTCCAATTTCTTTTCTTACTCTTGGGAAAATAAAAAATTGGGGGCGAAAAGATCATTTTTGTGAAAAAATATGATTTTTTATTTTTACGGCTCTGCATTATAAACTTCTGTGAAGCAATTGGTGGGTCAAAGTGGTCACCACACATCTAGATAAGTTCCTTAGGGTGTCTACTTTCCAAAATGGTGTCACTTGTTGGGGGTTTCAATGTTTAGGCACATGAGGGGCTCTCCAAACGCAACATGGCGTCCCATCTCAATTCCTGTCAATTTTGCATTGAAAAGTCAAATGGCGCTCCTTTCCTTCCGAGCTGTGCCATGCGCCCAAACAGTGGTTTACCCCCACATATGGGGTATCAACATACTCAGGTCAGATTGTACAACAACGTTTGGCATCCATTTTGTCCTGTTACCCTTGGTAAAATGAAACAAATTGGAGCTGAAATAAATTTTGTGTGAAAAAAAGTTAAATATTCATTTTTATTTAAACATTCCAAAAATTCCTGTGAAACCCCTGAAGGGTTAATAAACTTCTTGAATGTGGTTTTGAGCACCTTGAGGGGTGCAGTTTTTAGAATGGTGTCACACTTGGCTATTTTCTATCATATAAACCCCTCAAAATGACTTCAAATGAGATGTGGTCCCTAAAAAAAAATGGTGTTGTAAAAATGAGAAATTGCTGGTCAACTTTTAACCCTTATAACTCCCTAACAAAAAAAAATTTTGGTTCCAAAATTGTGCTGATGTAAAGTAGACATGTGGGAAATGTTACTTATTAAGTATTTTGCGTGACATATCTCTGTGATTTAAGGGCATAAAAATTTAAAGTTGGAAAATTGCGAAATTTTCTAAATTTTTGCCAAATTTCCGTTTTTTTCACAAATAAACGCAAGTTATATCAAATAAATTTTACCACTACCATGAAGTACAATATGTCATGAGAAAACAATGTCAGAATCACCGGGAACCGTTAAAGCGTTCCAGAGTTATAACCTCATAAGGGGACAGTGGTCAGAATTGTAAAAATTGGCCCGGTCATTAACGTGCAAACCACCCTCGGGGCTTAAGGGGTTAAAAAGACGAATATAAATAAACATGGTACCGCTGAAAACGCCATCTTGTCCCACAAAAAAACGAACCGTCATACAGCGTCATCAGCAAAAAAGTAAAAAGTTATATCTCTCAGAATAAAGCGGTGCAAAAATAATTATTTTTTCTATAAAATAGTTTTTATTGTATAAAAGCACCAATACATAAAAAATTAT
Organism: Ranitomeya imitator; assembly: GCF_032444005.1. Lineage (NCBI taxonomy): Eukaryota > Metazoa > Chordata > Amphibia > Anura > Dendrobatidae > Ranitomeya > Ranitomeya imitator. Next base: position 7,163 of record NW_027193963.1, on the reverse strand, counting down.
ATTAATGAGATATCGCTCTGATCGTACTGACCCAAATAATAAAACTGCTGCATCAATTTTACCCCACGCGGAATGTATAAACGCCCCCCCAAAAGAAATTCATGAATTGCTAGTTTCTGTTCATTCTGCCTCCCAAAAATAGGAATAAAAAGCGATCAAAAAATGTCATGTCCCCGAAAATGGTACTAATAAAAACATCAACTCGTCCCGCAAAAAAACAAGACCTGACATGACTCTGTGGGCCAAAGTATGGAAAAATTATAGCTCTCAAAATACGGTGATGCACAAATTATTTTTTGCAATAAAAAGCGTATTTTAGTGTGTGACAGCTGCCAAACATAAAAACCCGCTATAACGCCTCTTTCACACGTCCTGATATTTCCGGTACCAGAGATGTCAGTGTCTGTTTGTGTAACACTTGCGGCACACGTGTGCCGCATCAGTACCACAAGGACGGGCACCAGGTAAGAAGCGTTACAGTAAGCGCTGTTCCCCGGCGCCGGGTGCTGAACATGACTCTCATCATTCTCTATTCTCTCCTGCTTGTGTCAATCATCGGCAGAGCAGGGGAGAATGATGAGAGCCATGTTCAGCACCCGGCACCGGGGAACAGCACTTACTCTAACGCTTCTTCCCTGGCGTCGATGCATGTCACATGGATGACATTCATGTGTGTTATGTGTATGCACGTGTGCTGGATGCTTTGTGGCCCGTACTGACATTAAAAAATGGACATGTCAGCGTGTTTTGCCCACGGACAGACATATGGTCTGTGCACAGAACCATTCACTTGAATAGGCAAATAGCGCTCCGTTCCTCCCGAGTTTCTCTGCATGGTTGCCCAATGGTATAAAATTCTGTGACACACTCATGGTGTCAATATAATCACTGCACCGCTAGATGAATTCAATGAGAGGTGTAATTCGTAAAATGGGGTCACTTATGGGGGGTTCTGCTGTTTTGGCATCTCAGGGGCTTTCCCAGTGGGTCATGTGTTATGATCTGGTGACCTTGGAGCAGCATGAAAACTTTCACTGGAGTAGGTGGTAACTATACTGACCGCAAACCCTGATCTTAACACCGCAACTAGAAGTAGCCGTGGGGTGTGCCTAACAAATCCTAGACACCTCGACACAGCCGGAGGACTAAATACCCCTATAGATGGAAATAGGAATTCTACCTTGCCTCAGAGCAGAACCCCATAGGATAGGCTGCCCCCCACAAATAATGACTGTGAGTAGTAGAGGAAAAGACACACGCAGGCAGGAAACAGGATTTAGCAAAAGAGGCCACACTAGCTAAAATAGGAAAGGATAGGACAGGATACCAAGCGGTCAGTATTAAAATCCTTCCAAAAATATCCACAGCAGAAAATACAAAAACTCCACCATCTAAGGCTGGTTTCACACTTGCGTTTTAAAACGCATGCGTTTGAAAAAAAAAACGCATGGTGAAAAAACGCATGTAAACGCATGCAAACGCTGCGTTTTTTTAGACGCATGCGTTTTTGCATGTGGTGTAAAAAACGCGGCGTTTTGACGCGTTTACATGCGTTTTTCCATGCGTTTGCGTTTTTTAAACGCATGCTGAGAAATGTGTGACAGCTGACAATCATCTAAATAAAGTTAAAAAAAACACTATAAACATAAATAGCTAGGGTTAATGTTAGGGGTAGGGGTAGGGATCCTAACCCTACCCGTACCCCTAACCCTAAAGGGATCCTAACCCTAACCCTAAAGGGATCCTACCCCTAACCCTACCCCTAACCATAAAGGGATCCTAACCCTAACCCTAACCTTACCCCTAACCCTAACCCTACCCCTAACCCTAATCTCTTTAGGGTTAGGGTTAGGATCTCTTTAGGGTTAGGGGTAGGGTTAGGGGTAGGGTTAGGATCCCTTTAGGGTTAGGGGTAGGGTTAGGATCCCTTTAGGGTTAGGGGTATTGTTAGGGGTAGGGTTAGGGTTAGGATCCCTTTAGGGTTAGGGTTAGGATCCCTGTAGGGTTAAGGTTATGATCCCGTTAGGGTTAGGGTTAGGATCCCTTTAGGGTTAGGATCCCTTTAGGGTTAGGGTTAGGATCCCTTTATCACCTTTATGGTGGGGGGTGGCATATCAGTGTGTTTTCTGTTTTTTTAATATAAAAACGCATGCGTTTTTAACGCAAACAAATGCATGCACACAAAAACGCATGCGTTTCCATTGACTCCAATGTATTTTTGGCCCCAAAAAAACGCATGAAAACGCATGCATTTTATTTGTCCGAAAAACGCCCCTCAAAAATACTACAAGTTGCATTTTTGAAAATGAACGCATGCAGTAAAAAAACGCATGCGATTGAAAACACGACCAAACGCGTACCAAAAAAAAGCATGCGTTTTCAATGTTAAATATAGGGAAAAAAACGCATGCATTTTTTTGTGCAAAAAACGCTGCAGACAAAAACGCAAGTGTGAAACCACCCTAACTAAAGACGTGGAGCGTATATCTGCAACTCCAGAGAATCCAACAAGACTGAGAAAACACTGACACAGTCTAAGCTGGACAAGAGAAAACAAATGAATAGCACAGAATATAAGCACACAGCATGTGTGCCACAGAAAAAGAAACAGACACTTATCTTTGCTGAATTGGAAGCTAAGCAGGAGAAGCCAGACAGAGATCCAACACTTCCCAAGAAACATTGACAACTGGCAAGGACTAATGAGTCCTGCAAACCTAAATACCCCAGTCAGAATTGCAATCAGCAGATACACCTGTCCAAGACTGCAGCCCAGGGACAACTGCATTACCACCTACAACCACCGGAGGGAGCCCAAAAGCAGAATTCACAACAGTCATGGCACCTGCAAACCATAACATTAAAATCTGGTGCTACTTCCCTTCTGAGCGTTGCTCTGCACCCAAACAGTGGTTTACCCCCACATCGGGGTATCAGCATTCTCAGGACATATTGCACAATAACTTTTGGGGTCTAATTTCCCCTGTTACCCTTGGGAAAATAAAAAATTGGGGGCAAAAATACAATTTTTAATGGAAAAAATATGATTTTTTATTTTTACGGCTCTAGATTGTAAACTCCTGTGAAGCACTTGGGGGTTAAAAGTGCTCACCATACATCTAGATAAGTTCCTTAGGGGTCTAGTTTCCAAAATGGGGTCACTTGTGGGAGGTTTTCATTGTCTAGGCACATCAGGGGCTCTCCAAACGCGACATGACGCCTGCAGATCATTCTATCAAAGTCTGCATTCCAAAACGTCACTGCTTTCCTTCTGAGTCCCGACGTGTGCCCATACAGTAGTTTTCTCCCACATATGGGGTATCAGCGTACTCAGGACAAAATTTACAACAACTCTTGGGGACTAATTTCTCCTCTTACCCTTGGAAAAATTAAAAAATGGGGACTAAAAGATCATGTTTGTGGAAAAAATATGATTTTTTTTTATTTTCACGCCCGGGCGTTACAAACTTTAGTGAAACACCTGGGGGTTCAAAGTTCTCACCACACATCTAGATAAGTTCCTTAGAGGGTCTAGTTTACAAAATAGTGTCACTTTTGCGGGGTTTCCACTGTTTAGGCTCATCAGGGGCTCTGCAAACATGACATGGCGTTCGATCTCAATTCCAGCCAATTTTGCGTTGAAAAAGTCAAACAGCGCTCCGTCCCTTCTGAGATCTGCCATGAGCCCAAACAGTGGTTTACCCCCACATATGGGGCATAAGCGTACTCAGGACAAATTGCACAATAACTGACGGGGTTACCCTTGGGAAAATTAAAATTGGGGGTGAAAGGATCATTTTTGTCGAACAAATATGATTTTTTTTAATTTTACAGCTCTACCTTATAAACTTCTGTGAAGGATTTGGCTGTTCAAAGTGCTCACCACACATCTAGATCAGTTCCTTGGGGGGTCTAGTTTTTAAAATGGGGTCACTTTAGGGGGGATTCCACTGTTTATGCACATCAGGGGCTCTCCAAACGTGACATGGTGTCCGATCTCAATTCCAGCCAATTTTGCGTTGAAAAAGTCAAACGGCGCTTCTTCCCTTCCGAGCTCTGCCGTGCGCCCAAACAGTGGTTTACCCCCACATATGGGGTATCTGAATACTCAGGACAAATTGCACAACGTTTGGGGTCCAATTTCTCCTGTTACCCTTGGGAAAAAAAATAAAAAAATTGGATCTGAAGTAATGTTTTTGTGAAAAAAAAGTTAAATGTTCATTTTTTTAAATATTCCAAAAATTGCTGTGAAGCACCAGAAGGGTTAATAAACTTCTTGAATGTGGTTTTGACCACTTTGAGGGGTGCAGTTTTTAGAATGGTGTCACACTTGGGTATTTTCTATCATATAGGCCCCTCAAAGTGATTTCAAATGTGATGTGGTCCCTAAAAAATATGGTCTTGTAAAAATGAGAAATCACTGGCCAACTTTTAACCCTTATAACTCCCTAACAAAAAAAAAATTTGGTTCCAAAATTGTGCTGATTAGGGTTGAGCGAACCAGGTCGGTCATTTTCATAAGTCGCTGACTTTTGGCACAGTCGGGTTTCATGAAACCCGACCCGATCCCTGTGTGGGGTCGGCCATGCGGTACGCGACTTTCGCGCCAAAGTCGCGTTTCAATGACGCGAAAAGCGCCATTTCTCAGCCAATGAAGGTGGACGCAGAGTGTGGGCAGCGTGATGACATAGGTCTCAGTCCCCACCATCTTAGAGAAGGGCATTGCAGTGATTGGCTTGCTGTCTGCGGCGTCACAGGGGCTATAAAGGGGCGTTCCCGCCGACCGCCATCTTACTGTTGCTGATCCGAGCATAGGGAGAGGTTGCTGCCGCTTCGTCGGAAGCAGGGATAGCGTTAGGCAGGGTCCATTAACCCCCAAACCGCTTGTGCTGTAGCGATTTCCACTGTCCAACACCACCTTTTGTTTGCAGGGACAGTGGAGGCTACATTTTTTTTCCTCAGCGCTGTAGCTCATTGGGCTGCCTAGAAGGCTCCCTGATAGCTGCATTGCTGTTTGTACACCGCTGTGCAAACCAACTGCTTTTTTCAAAGCACAAATGTTGTTCCTTCCTTTCTGCACAGCTATCGTTTGTTTGTCCACACTTTTTATTTAATTTGTGCAGCAGTCCACTCCTTGTTATTGCTGCCTGCCATACATTGCTGAGATAACTGCAGGGAGATAGTAATTGTAGGACAGTCCCTTTTTTTTTTTTTTTGTTACATCTGTTCAAGCCACTTTCTGCCACAGAAAATATACTCTAATACAGTGGCCCAGATTTATTCACTAGTCTCCCTGAATAAAAAAAAAAGGGTGCAGATTAAAATTGGCAAATCTGCATCAGTGGCATTCCTGTGTGTGGCATCTGTGTCTCATTTTCTGGCACAGAAAACATACAGTCTAACAGTGGGCCTGATTTCTTGCCAATTCTCCCAGAAATAAAAAAAAAAATAGTGGGAGATTAATATTGGCATTTGTGCTTCAGTGCCAGTCGTGTGTGCCATCTCTCTCAAATTGTGGGGCACAGAAAGCCTAGTGTCTGTTTTTTTGTGTTTTGTTTTTTAAATTCTCCCTGAAAAAAAAAATAAATAGTGGGAGATTACTATTGGCATTTGTGCTAGTGCCAGTCGTGTGTGCCATCTCTCTCAAATTTAGGGGCACAGAAAGCCTAGTGTCTTTTTTTTTTATTTTGGTTTTTAAATTCTCCCTGAAAAAAAATAAATAGTGGGAGATTAATATTGGCATTTGCGCTTGAGTGCCAGTCGTGTGTGCCATCTCTCTCAAATTGTGGGGCACAGAAAGCCTAGTGTCTTTTTCTTATTTTGGTTTTTAAATTCTCCCTGAAAAAAAATAAATAGTGGGAGATTAATATTGGCATTTGTGCTTGAGTGCCAGTCGTGTGTGCCATCTCTCTCAAATTGTGGGCCACAGAAAGCCTAGTGTCTGTTTTATTTTGTTATTTCGGTTTTTAAATTCTCCCTGAAAAAAAAAAATAGTGGGAGATTAATATTGGCATTTGTGCTTGAGTGCCAGTCGTGTGTGCCATCTCTCTCAAATTGTGGGGCACAGAAAGCCTAGTGTCTTTTTTTTTATTTTGAGTTTTTAAATTCTCCCTGAAAAAAAATAAATAGTGGGAGATTAATATTGGCATTTGCGCTTGAGTGCCAGTCGTGTGTGCCATCTCTCTCAAATTGTGGGGCAAAGAAAGCCTAGTGTCTGTTTTTTTTTTTTATTTTGGTTTTTAAATTCTCCCTGAAAAAAAATAAATAGTGGGAGATTAATATTGGCATTTGTGCTTGAGTGCCAGTCGTGTGTGCCATCTCTCTCAAATTGTGGGGCACAGAAAGCCTAGTGTCTGTTTTTTTTATTTGGTTTTTAAATTCTCCCTGAAAAAAAATAAATAGTGGGAGATTAATATTGGCATTTGTGCTTGAGTGCCAGTCCTGCGTGTGTGGCATCTCTCTCATTTTGTGCCACAGAAAACCGAGTGTGTAACATTGTGCCTGATTTTCCTTGCAGTCTCACCCACCTATAAAGGGATATCTAAATCCTACAGAAGTTTGAGTTCACCTTGTAAGTTGTTTTACAGTAACAAATACCGTTACTTTGGTTACATTTTTAAAACAATGAGGAAGTCTGGTGGAAGAGGTCGTGGCCGTGGGCGTTCATTGCGAGCTGGTAATGATGATAGTGGTGGTGGAGCATCAGGTGGTCGTGGGAAAAACAATATAGCACCTAAGTCTCGAGCTGTGGAGCCAGGTTCATCATCTGGCTACACAAGGCCTCGAACGCTCCCTTTTCTGGGAGTAGGAAAACCGCTTTAAAGCCGGAGCAGCAAGAGCAAGTTTTGGCTTTCCTTGCTGACTCAGCCTCTAGCTCTTTTGCCTCCTCTTCTGAAACTGGTAAATGTAAAAGCAGCGCGTCGTTAGTGGATGTTCACGCTCAGGGACAAGTTGCTCCATTGTCCTGTTCAGCAAAAACAACAACAGAGAAGGATGCGTCAGGCGACACAACGAGTTACTCCATGGAGCTCTTTACACATACCGTTCCTGGGTTAGAAAGTGAAACAGTTAACAGGCCATGCCATTACAAGTTGAATCGAACATGGAGTGCGCAGATGCACAGCGACAGCCAGATTACTATGCTGTTCCTTTGACTCAAACCA